>NC_050514.1:1709077-1745211 GCF_002922805.2 Oryzias melastigma
TGAGAAATGTAATGAGTGAAGAACTAAGTACCTCTAAAGATGGAGATTTAAAATAACTTAAATACATTTGTGTTTTAAAAATGCAATTCGGAAAACATTTTAAGCAAATTCAACAATACTTATGTGTCACCATGAAATCCTTTACGTGCGTTTCCGCGCGACTGGTGTCCTGACCTCATGATCGACCCTTCGCAGTAAAATTCATTGACTTTCGCAGACTTGGGTGACAACAGCTGCTTTATTTTTACCCTCCCGTTCGATGCGAAGAGGAGAAGGCTAAAGTGAGCGGAAGAATGTCGGATTTTCCGCCGTCCTGTTTACTGTCGCCTCTGGACTCGGGCCGGTTTGTCTTCAGCCGAGCGGACCACCAGCCTGTTAAACAAACGCTATTTAACAAATGACACCAGGGGAGCAGAGATTCTGGACGATACCATTGACGCTGGAATAGGGGGGCACATGGAGGAAGGATAATTAATTTAAGATTTAAAGAGTATATACTGGAAAAAATAATTAACTGAACTCATATGCATGTATGTAAAAGATGACTATCAACTAAATGTATATGTTTTCATTATTTAAAACTTTAAAACTCCTAAATGGATTTGCGTACCTCCCTTCATTGGGAAAATGGTACAGCCCTCTGCTCCTATTGGTATCCACACTCGGGGACTGCTGCACATTATGCTGGAGAGTGAGGCCGTGCTGCCTCTCTGAGTTAACTTTTTAATCCGAGTTTTGATGCTTTATCTCAGTCTGGAGGAGGAGGCGGGGGAGCTGGCGGGAAGAGTCGGAGACAACAAGTCCGTCATGGTGTGAGGTTAAGAGCCGGAGCCGTTGCGTTTCAGTCTGTATTGCGCTGAGAAGAAGGAAGAACAGGGACCGAGAAGACCGAGAACTGCACAGGGGGGTCCAAGATGCAGCCGGCCGCGGTGCTGTGGGGCGCCCTCGCAACTTTGTTCCTCAGCCAGAGTCCAGGTAAGGGAGCGGCGGCCGTGAACGGCTGTTCTTACCTCAGAACCCCGGCTCTCACACTGACCGACCGGACCCAAGTTTACCTAGAATAAAAGAGCGCATGCTCTGTCTGCTGGTTAAAATAGAAAGTGTTGTGGAAAATGTGCGTCCACTCTCCCCCCCTTCAAAGCTCATGTACTACCTCCCCCCTCAAAAGCTGAAAGTCAAGTTCTGTGCGCGGAGAGCAGCAGCTGAGGCAGCCCGACCATGTGAAGGGGACGGGGTTTGGACCAGCATGGCAGTGGCTGGAAGGAAGAAGGTTGCAGGTTTACTGCCAGTTCTGATGAAGGATCACTGAGGATGTGGGGTACATCCATAGGTAGATGTGCACGTCCGATGTTATGTCATGTCTCAGGGGAAAGCCCAGAATAAATGAAATATTTGATTTTAGATCAAGTAAAAATAGGTTTTGGGGAAAAACGACAACAAAAAATTCTTTTTCATTATGTTAGTGTCTTCCAACCTTTTTTGAGCAAATGTACATGTTTTCTTTGACAAAAACCACAAGGAATACCAGAAACCACAAAAAAAAGTAACTGTGGATTAATGATGTACCAGTACCTTCAGGTTCTTGCGTGCATTAAAAAAAAAAAAAGTTTTTGTCTAAATTAAAAATATAAATTGTAACAAACAATTTATTTGTTTGTTTGAGGGAAAAAACTGTTATTTTAATTTAAGTTTACCCAATGAATCTTGGGAGATGTAGTGAAGAACGCTGCCTCCAACGTTGATGGGCCTCTGGTCCTGTGCAAGATAGCGCCAGAAACAATCTGTAGCCTGAAGCCTGAAACTTCGCAACTTTAGCCGCTTGCGTAAGGAGAAATTTCATAAACTTTAGCAAACCCTTTTAAAAATGATATTTTAAAACCTTTTCAGAACTACCAGATTTTAAGCTTTTAAATGTGAATAAACTGTAACTGTCTAAATGTTTAGTGTGCAAGATGAGCTTCAAATGGACAGAGAATGTTAATTGTTTTATTTCTATCAAGTCAATATTAGCAAGTGTTCAAATGTGTATAATGACACCCGTTTACCTCTGGAGAAAAAGCTGTCAAAATGACCTTTTTTTTTTGTTTTGAATCAGCTGATCACATTAGCAGTTATTGTATGTCAAAGGGAAAAAAGGTCAAAAGCTTAAAACAAGGAGTTCTGGCCAATCATTTCGGGCGCAATTTCTTTTTCTTTTGCAGACTGCTCTGTCGGGGAGGGACTTCCGGCTATTAATTTTCAAGCGCCACGTTTTTTCTCTGTGGCCAGATTCTCTTGCAGATGTCGGACAGACTACTGTATATAAGAACTGGACTGACTGACCCCTCCCCTGTCGCTGGTTCCAAGAAGCCAAAATCCCATAGGCTATGTCCGAGTTCCTTCCCTACTCACTATAAAGTACATCATATAGTGCGTTCACCAATTTGTATTGCTGTCCGAATCTACAATTCCAAAATCGAGTGCACTAGAAATTTCCCAGAAGTCATTGCGAAAAACTAGCCTGCATCGATGTTCACTACATTAGTGAATTTAGACCACAAAAAACTTATTTAAATGTAAGTTTTTAATAAATCATCTACATTTTCATCATCAGAACACAGTGGAGTCACAAATAGTGGACGTAGTGATAGTAGTGGTGTCCGAATTGCTTTTAAAATCCAGGACACTATATAGTTCCGCACTATCTAGTCTTTAGTAGTTAGGGATTATGGAGGGAAATCGGATGTAGCCATAGACTTCTATTGAAAAATAAACAGCTATTACTGTTTCATTATATTTGCCAGAATAATCATTCTAGCTCTACCATTTTTTTTATGTCTAAATGTCTAATTTTTTTAATGATACTTTTTTTCTGTGGTGCAAGTTATTCAAGTTATAAACTGGCCAATCGAATGCCTCAATAAAAGTATATGGTCTCACGTCAAATGTTCAAAATGTTTGCCCACTTTTAGGTAGGTGGTAGGGATGTAGACTTTCAAATCACTCACTCCTGATTGGCTAGAGTGGTTGCCATAGAAACGATACATCAGTCCATTCACTGCTTACTGCCAGTCTGACTCTGGATCCTCCACCGCTAAACACAATCTTTAGCTTTTGCTGTAACTGAGAGACTCTATGAACCATGTCGACACAAGGAAGTGAGAATGTCTGATTGTTTAGATTGATGACTTATATGATTAAACCTCCAAGATGGAAACGGTTTAAGGGGTCAGACTTTTTCAGAGTAAGGGTGATTGGCCAAAGTTGTGGCAAAATCATGGTTATAGTCATTCTTATCAAAGTGTCTTAAATATCAATCAAATGAACACAAAGATAAAAGGATATTTGGATCTTTCTTATCACTAAAAACTCAGTGCAGAAATCCAGCCATTTGTCTGGCAGTTTGGTGTTTTTCTTGGACAATAGATTTCTTTTTTCTTTTCTGCAAGTGATCCAAAGACTTGCAGAAAACCTGAAGCGGTGACCTTTGTGGATGCAGCGTCTCTGTTTCATGTTCTCCTGAATCCTGCTTTTGCTCTAACTGTAGGTGCTAATCTGCAGTACCTCACTTCCTGTGTCCTCCTTCCCTTCATCAGCTCTTGTTATAGGTCACAGTGTTTCCCACTTACCCCCCCATGCCATGTTTCTCTAACACCTTATGTTTACAACATGTTCGAACAGCCGCTGGAATGTGAGGGCTCATTGCAGCAGCGTCTAAATACACACACATACACACCGGGGGCTTAGCAGTATACACACTTGGATGCGCAGTGCCAGGCTCTCTGACATGCCCTGGAAAAAAATGCGTCCGACAAAAGAGCAGAAACGACATCTGTAATTGTCTAGTTGGACCTCAAAAGGAGGTTGTTGTAATTGTGACATACTTAAAATGTCACCAGGAGACGGTCCCCAAAATGTCAGCCAGATAAAAGTCAATACCCGAATGAAAACAAAAGTCGCCATGAATGATTCACACATCCTGTGTATTGTTAGAGCTTCCATCCTTCCGGATCTAGTTATCAACATTGTCTTCTGTCTTCTGTTTTTATCTGGTGCTCACTTGATCATAAGCTTGTTCGGTCATAAAGCAATTAACTCTGGTTTGCCTGCATCATGCACTGAACAGGCCTTTGTCTGTTTTATGTGATAGGTCTGTGCTGGCATTCTCATTTTAGTTGGAACTCTATTTTTATTTCTCCCCATCTAAGTCTTTTACTGCAATTCATAAAATCTGCTTTCTTGACCCACATTCCACTCTTAACACTACTTTCTTATAAAAAGTGAGAACGAAAACCGTGCATGAAAATGTGTGTATTGAAATTCATGGCTTTCTGAACTCATGTTTGTATGTTTTAGTATTAAAATATGAGGACAAACTGCATATTTGTGATGTTTTGGATCAAGCTGGCAAAATAATGTTTATAATGAGTCTGGGATGGAACTACATTGAGACCCCATTACTGATCAACAACTGTTGGAAGTTGAATCTAGAACCACTAAAGACCATCAGGGTTCACTTTTTCTCAAATATGCAGAATCCACTGAAATAAACAAGTCTAAGCTAAATGCCTTTTTTTCAAGAATCAGGAGGGCAAACATTCAAAAACACTTTTTTTAGAAAGAAGAAAAGTAGGTGGGTTGACAATAAGAGAAGAAAAGATGTGGCCTCTACAAGGCAACCGTTTAATTGACTGTTCTTTGTTGTTTCTTTGAATTCAAGGTTATATTTTAATGCAAATCTTTCATTCAAGTCAGTGATGGAAGTCGTGCCATTTGGAAGTGCTATAAAGAAGAGAATATTATTGGCAAGTGGCTTTTTTCGAATGAAAAAATCGTCTATTTTGTTTCTAGTTTCAGATCTGAAATAGAAGAATTTAGAAGTGTACTAAAATATCCATCCATGCATCCATCGTCTTGACCGCTTCTTCCCTTTCGGGGTCGCGGGGTGCCGGAGCCTATCCCGGCTACTGAAGGGCGAAGGCGGGGTACACCCTGGACAGGTCGCCAGTCCGTCGCAGGGCCCCAATCACACACACATTCACTCTCACATCCACACCTAGGGGCAATTCAGAGTCGCCAATTAACCTACGAAGCATGTTTTTGGACGGTGGGAGGAAGCCGGAGTCCCCGGTGAAAACCCACGCATGCACGGGGAGAACATGCAAACTCCACACAGAAAGGTCCCAGCCGGGATTCGAACCGGGGTCTTCTCGCTGTGAGGCAAGAGCGCTAACCACTTGCGCCACCGTGCAGCCCTTACTAAAATATCCTGTAGTGTTTTTCTGAGGGTTTTGGTGTGGGGGCTCAGAGCACAAACAGATTGGGGAAGGGCGTCGTGCTAAAGCCTTTCGCCAATTAAGTGCGTCCAAGAAACCAGCGACGTTCAAAGTCCAGTTCAGGAAAGAGACGGACCAGAATTGTTTACAAATGTATTCTATGATCAATGGGGACCTGTCCTTGGTGCCTCATATCTTTGATGGATGCCTGACGTTTGACCTACATCAGACTGACTGGTAGCACAAAAAATGAACTTTGCAAAAGCGCCAGGGGAAGGGAAGGTGACTTCTGAACTGAGGAAGCATCCAGCAAGGTAGGTAAAAGAAAAAGTGAGGAGAAATCTTTGAAAGGTTTGATTTGGGCAGTGAATTTACCACTAGAAGTGAATACTAAAATATGAAAGGGCTTGAAAATCACAATGGAGATATTGATGTTAATGGAGTTATACAAGCTATTTTCCAGGCTTCAGGAATGCCATTGAGACATTAGAAAGACATGCACACCTGGTATTCATACTTCAAGCACATTTGACCCTCCAAGGTCTGGTTCATTTAACTGCTGTGATCGATCTCTTCTGTGTACTAGTGCGGTTTTGTCTGACATGGTGTAATTCTTCCATGAAGAGTTGAGTCGGAGCTTAGTTTGGTGGAGCCAGACAACTATGGCTCTGGTTTGTTTGCTTAATGTACCAGGGCATAACACTGCGTACCTGTCATGTCAATTATACAACATTCCAGGTCAATTTTTATGTCTTAGTCACATGCACCTGTACTGGGTTAACCAGTTAAGGGGCTACAGGTTTTTGGGTTGTATCTTATAGGTAGCGGAGGTGTGTCTTGAAGTTCTCCTTGAGACCTGTGTGATCACATCAAGGAATGTCCTGAAAATGGATTTGTTGTGCGTGTGCTAAATGTATTGCGAAGTATTTGCAAGGAGGATTTAAGTTGCATGCACTTTTGACGTACCGGTGATGCCGTTGTTTGGTCCCCTTAACGCCACTCTCTATTTGCTAGGAAGGTGCACGCATTGGCTCCTTACTGACCATGCGCAACTACAACATTCACTTGATGTGAAAGGACCCATAGGACACCGTAGGATGCAGGTTTTAGGTGGGTTGAAAAAATGAAAAACCTGGATGACGTGGTTGCTTCTCACCTACTTCACTCTTACTTACCCTTGTGTGTTGTGTAACCCTTGTGCTATCCTAGGCATATTTACGTACATTTAAAGTGGGGTCATCTGGTCTGGAGAACTTTGTTTAGGGCTGTTCGGTCTCTGTGTGACCAGAGCAGGAGCTTGGTTCGTATAGCCTGCTGTAAGTCAGACCTGTTCCCGATGCATGTTGGACTCCGGCAGGGCTGCCCTTTATCACCGGTTCTGTTCATAGTTTTTATGGACAGCGTTTCTAGGTGCAGCCAGAAATAGGGTGAGAAGCTCGTTCACCCAGAGAGAGCTCGGAGTAGAGTCTCTTCTCCTCCATATTGAAAGGAGCCAGTTAAGGTGGCTTGGGCATCTGGTCCGGATGCCTCCTGGACGGCTCCCTGGTGAGATGTTCCGGGTATGTCCCACTGGGTGGAGGTGCCGGAAAGAACCAGGACACGCTAAGTTTGTCGGCTGACCTGGGAACGTTTGGGGGTCCCCTCAGAGGAGCTGGAGGAAGTAGGAGGGGAGAGGGAAGTCTGGGCATCTCTACTTAGACTGCTGCCCTGACGACCCAGTCCTGGATGAGCGGAAGAAGATTGATGGATGGATGGTGTCCATGGCTGACATAACATCCTGTCCACCTTTGTCATGGGAGGGATCACGCATCTATGTAAGGTTGATAGCGTGAGGGTTAAGTGTTTGCTGCAACCTATCCCCCGCAGCACGCCCGTAGAAAAAGTGTGTTTCTTACTAAGTGCTCTCACCAAGGAATCTACAATCTTAAAATTTTCATACAGGTTTCCAATTTTTTGCCTGGAGACAACCCATAAGCACCTGTAAGGGCAATTATGACTAAGGCATTAGTTTGATGGACCAGGACAACTACAGCCGCAAGGTCAACAAACTACATCCATTCATGAGTGTATGAGAAGCCAACAAAGAGTACCTACCTACTGTATCCTCTGTGTGTGTGCTTGTTAAGTTCAATGTGAGTTCAGGAATTGCGTCGGGGGGGACAAATAATCATGCTCTAGTGTGTTTCCCCTAAAGTGGTTATTTGATCACTTCTAACCTTTAAGCACACCGCTGTCACATGGGTATCTATCTCGGATATTATTCATTCAGTACCTACATATGAATGTAGAAAGAAAGAAAAAAATGTTTCCTTTGATAATTTTCTGCAGAAGTTATACTAATTTAATCTGTGGTGTAATTAGATTCTTGTAAAAAGCCAAAAACTTTTGGGCTGAAACTTCTACATTCTTCCACATTATTTTTTTTTATTTTTGTCAACTTTTATTTACCTCAATTATACTTTTTACTGACTTTGTTACTTGTGCTGCTGCTTGGACCCCTTTTTTGAGGTGGAAGAGTTTACTGAAAAGAGAGCATTTTGCACTGAACCCAGAGCTGCTGCATTACACAAATGTGTGTTTCCCCATCCATTCCAGCCTGTTAGGCTGGTGTCAGCTCGGCTGTGTGCTCGCACCAGAAGAAGGCAGAGTTGGCCACCTGATACCCCCACTGTGCTTTATTCATCTCTTCAGAGTGGATGGAATTGCACCTCCAAGGTAGCAGTGTAGGCAGCTTATGATTACTTGATTCCCAGTCCCCCTTTCCAACATTTTGATATAGATATTTGTTGTCAGACCTCAGATCCTTCTCGCCCGCTTTTGTTCCTTTTACCTTTTTATAAATCACCTGGCTCTCCCTTCAAGTCTATTTGGCTCTTTAAGAGACCCGTAGGCAGACTTTATCTCCGTTTCTGATTTCAGAACATGATGCCACAGCCTCAGGACATATTTCAATTATGCTCACTTCTCTATTGTGTGTCACAGATGTCAATTTCCTAGACGCCAAACAAGGCCAGTTGTGGTGATTTTAGAAATCTTTTCTCAAGATTTTGTTAAAAATTATAAAACAAAAGGGCTAAAACTCATTACTTTTTTCATTCAGTTGTCACAATTCTTTTGCTCAATTGAATTAAACACTTGTCACCGGTGACACCTAAATAAATAATAAAATGACCTAAAGCGCATACAGTTTAATTCACCCATGAACACTTACATTCATGAACGGATGGTGGCTCTGTTCTTTGGCATACTGTAAATCTTTGTCCATTTAAGTGTTCAGTGTGTATCGGCTGATTTGCGTTGATCATGTGAACACCTCACTACTGTAAAGTGTTGAATATCAGCGCAAGGCTACATTTCTCTGCTTCAGAATCTGCTAGAATTAACGGTGTCACCAGTTGACGCGTTGCGGTAGTTGAAAGAATGTCAACACTGGAACTAAAGCCCTGGTGTTACAGGGTTAAGCTATGATGCTTTAGCATTTCTGTCCTGTGACAATAAAAACAAAATCCAACAAACAGGAAATGTCATTGAGGCAGTTTGAAGATGTGAGTCAAATTAGTTCCATTGGCTCCCCATAGTGGAGCAATTTTCTGTCCGCATGCAGTATACGAGGGTCAAATGTAGGCTTCGCATGAATCACGACGACAACAAAGACATCCCAGAGGCAGATTCACACTTTATGACAGTGTAGAGTCTGAGTTAAATACTAGTAGTCAAACAGCATTTTTGGCAGCTTTTCTGAGGTTTCCTACCAGGAGAGTTTCTTATGGGCCTTGAATCTGAAATCCTCTGTGGGTGCAGATTATTGGAGACTGTAATAAACTACGGTTCCCTGTCTCAGTGGGGGTCTGCTACTGAGGACAGAAAGATAAGCAGGGCTGGAGACTCGGTGTCTGAGCACAACCAGAGGAAGGGGGTAGGGACACAAAGGCATTTTAAAGGACACACACAGGTACAGATCTATAGTAACTTAATTCTTCTTTGGGTTCTCTCCACACTTGCTGTGACTAAGGGGGAAAAAAAGCCTCTGCAAGGACACTCATCGCTGTCCAGCTTTCTTGGAGGAGGACAAAAGTGTGAAACGAGGGTGGCATTAACGGCACGCTGAGATGAAAGTCCTCCCTCCACTCCATGTGTGCTCTCAGCCATGCATTAAAAATTAAGCCACGCTTTCTGGCTTATTGTTTCAGCCACTAGCCAAGACGTCATGCCATCATATTGCAGACAAAAAGAATTCGCCTTTTTTTCTCAAATCGGCATCTGCATGAGCTCAAATTTTATCGACAGATGATGTAGGCATTGTAAATGTCTAATCTCTTAACATTGTCCCATTCCTGGAACATATTGACTAATTTAATAGATGGACTAGTTAGTCAACTCAGCATGGGTTTCTACTTTCCAACTTTAAAATTTTTTTTATTAGGTGATTCTTTACCTGCAGACATAGAGCATGGACACTTGTTTTTTACGCTTGTATACAAGAATAAAAGGGTGTAAACTCTTCATTTGTCTAGTAAAACATTTATCCTAATGACATTTGATTCATTCAAAATGTCACTGTTTAGCTTCCAGTGGAAAAATGTGGCATTCATCCACATTTTGTCAAACCATCAGCTGTGAAACGTGCAGGACCCAAGACGCTATTGGTTTTATCTTGGTTTTTGACCTTTTTTTTGGGGGGGGGGGATTTTTCTATGAAATGTATTATTTAGCTGTCATGTAGGTTTTTAGGATATTGTAAGGATGATTTTTTTTTTTTGTGTGTGTGTGTTTTTAACATGTTTGTTTGGCAATTATCTCATGATAGATGACATACAATAAGAAAATTAAGCTTGAAATTGTCTGTGTCAGGGGTGGAGCTACGGGTGGCCAAGCATAATGCTTTTCCCCACACTCACCCCCTATGCTTGAGTCAAAAAGAAGAAATGATCAAAGCAAGCTTCTTTAAGCTTTAAAAAAAAAACTAGAGTAATATTTTTAAAGGATATAAAGACAAAAATAATCTCAAAACTTTTAGAAATACATACTTTTACCTGTTGTGGACATCCACTCTGCTGTTGCCACATTTTAAAATGTTGCAGTTCCGCCCAGTTCTAAGTATTTCTTTTGTAGACAAATGTACTGTATGTCTTCGTTTTCGTTGTCCGAGCTGGTCTCTTTCTTAAAATTGTACGGCTAGATAGCTCCAGTATTGATTGCCTTTCTTTTTTTGCACCGGTAATGTTAGGTTGGGGTTGCGAGAGGCCGTAAGCAAGTGGAAGAGCGTGTAAACAGCTTTAACTTATGGATGACGGAAAGGGGAGAAGGGTTGCTCCACACCCACAACCTAGAGCTGAATTTCTTACAAACTATGGACACTCTGCAGAAACTATGGCCTAGAGTCTAGGACGTAGTTTCTGCAGAGTGGCCATAGTCTAGGACCTAGACTGTGTTCAAGACTGTGGCCGCGACGATGTCCTCGACTGTGTTCTAGACTTTCATAGACTGTGTCCTTGACTATGTCCTAGACTGTAACCTAAATTTTGGCTAAAAATGGCATAATCATAATTAAAAGACCACTGAGAACTTGTTTAAGTTGGATCGAAAGATCCACGTGGGTCTTTAAATTTAAAATCACCCAACCACACAAGACTCGAGTACCGTGCAACTATCAACGCTGAAGTAGAATCCAAAACGGTCCGTAACAGTTGCCATGGCCAACTCATTCTTTATTAGCAAGTGGCCTTTCGGCATGTCCTTCCTTCTGTTCTTGTGTTTAGTTTGTTAGTGCACTTTTATGTTGAAAACTCTAGCAAACAAGGGACATTTTTGCCCATGTCCTGTCTTGTGTGTCTTGTTTTGCCATGTCAAAGTAGACAAAACAATTCCTTGATATAAAATTTGCAACTGTACAGAAATGTCGTCATTTTCTTCCTGTTGAGTGGATCTGGTTCTTTTTGTTTTGGAACATCCAGAGCTCTGAAAAACCCAAAAAGAAATTAGGACATTAAACAAATGGACTTGTTCATATCTTTATTTCCTTCCTGCAGTGTCAGCTGTGGACAAAAAACAGATTGGGTGAGAGTTCAATATATAAATAACTACAGTCGGAGAAAGACGTGTCTCTTTTTTCTAACCAGCTATAGCCTCATTCACAATGCAGAGGTCATAGACAAAATGTGTTTGTGAGCAGATGGGCTTAACCAGGCAGTTCATAAACAGCCCGCCTTCAGAGCCGCCTCATGGAGGGACGGTGGGGGGAATGGGGCTGTTTTTACTAATTGATGTCATTGCTGGGACTCACTTTTTGCAAGTCTCCATGGGATTCATCTTCAGCCCACCAATGCTGATTTAACAAGACATTCGCGTGTCCTCTGCTCCATTAGGAAATGAAAATCCTCACAGAAGTAGTACACACTGTCTGCTTGCCAGCTTGAAACAGTCCTGATCATGCCAGAAAGACATCCAAACTATCTGTCACACCAAGGGTAACGCCTATGTCACAAAACAGAGCTAATACTTTTAGCGGGGAAAAAAAAACATGCAAAAAAAATCTTATTTTGATGTCTTTCGTATATTTATTCCTGATGATGGAAGACTTATATTAAGACAATTACTTTTTAAAATTGGATTTCAGAGATTTTTTTTTATTTAAATCACTTTGAATCAGGAGTAGATTAAAAAATTCAGTTAGAAAAAGCTTGTTATTGTGACGCACACACTAGAATCGGGGCCACAAGCTCTCTTCTCTGTTCCATTCCATTGCATCCATTTGTAGACAAATCCACGTTTTCTTTGTTTTCCTTGTCTGAGCTAGCATCTGACTTGAAACTAGGGCTGGGTTGATAAAAATCAATTAATCTCTTTAAGCTTAATAGATCAATAATTGATCCATAAAATTATAGATCGATTTATCACATAAAGCTGAAGTCTGCTAGCTTGATGCTAAAGCTTAATGGGATTTCTTATAGGATGGCTAATGGTAACACTTGGTCGACCTATTCATATATTGGTGACTAAATGAACATCTTTATTTACTCACAGGCAGGAATTTTCCAAACTCTTTTAAGGAAATATTTTTTAAAGAAACCATCTGTGATCTAAAATCCTGTTTTTGCTTCTTCTTTGCTTACTCTTCTTGAAAAAAAGTGTACTACTACAGCGCGATCACCACCTAGTGGCCAAACTAAAACGCCCTCCAGGAGATGCAGAACAATGTTTACAACGTTAATGAGCTAAACATTTTTGTTGGAACTTCTCCTTTAGAGAATCCATGTAACACTGGATGATATTAACAATCTCATTATTTCACTGATGCATTTACAGTATGTGAACTGTAGTACATGAATTTGAATAAATTCAAAACATAAAGTAGATTATTCATGTATTTCTAAACAAATGTGTCTAAATTTGCTCAAAATTGAGTTGAATAAAATTGAATTGAGAGGATCGAAACAATCGAAAAAAATCTGAATTGAATTGATCCAGGCTCTCGTGAATTGAATTGAATTGTTTGTGGAAGTTATTATTCGTACCTAGCTGTTTTTATTTTATTTTATTTTTTTTAACTTGTCCTGTTCTAGCCCTAATTAAAACTGTATGGCTTAATAGCTCAAATATTGCTCGCAATTTTTGTTGCACTGCTATTGTGAGGTTAGGGTTGTGAGGGGCTGTAAGCTAACGTGAAAACAGATGAGTGATGGGAAATCGGGGCGGACTTACCGTGGGTCAACAGTCCAGTTCACAACTAATTCAGAGAGCAAAAACTAATGAACTCCTGTCGCTCTGCAGAAACTAGTTGATAGAAAACGATGCAGGTTTTTTTATTCTGCTAAAATGTCATAATTATCAATAAAAGACCACTGGGAATGCTTTGAGAATAGTTTAAAAACGATTAGAGTGGGTTTTTAATCTGAATGGATGAATTTCAGTTTGAAGTTTAAAACCCTCTAAAAAAAAAATAAAAAAAATAAAAAAAACCCAAAACAAACCACATTTTTCTACAACAGTTTTTTCTTCCAGTTCACCATCTGAATGCCTTTTCTAGTGCATTCTAGCTTTTTAGGACCATGGTTAAGCAAGATCTTTCGCTTCATTTATTTTGTTTTATTGTCACTCAAAAAAAAAAAAACTGTTAATAAACCCTGTAGAAAAGGGGGTTAACAAGCTAACAATTGTGATTTAGTTGGTATTATTGGGTACAATTTGACATTTGTTCAGCTGAAGTATTACCAGTCAATCAGTCAGAGGTTGGGTGATCCCTGTGTTTGGGTCCATGTTTCATTGTGTGGAAAAGTACTGCCAGCCCTCAGACAGAGAGTCTGCAACACAGACACAGGGGCTCAACCCCCCCTTCCTCTCCTTGTGATTGGATAATGACAAGATAAATCTGACCAGTGAGTCAAACACAGTTTCTGCGGGTAGTTTTCATTTAGGGGGGAAACTTTCAAATTTGCAGAATCTGAAATCCTCTAAATCTCATGGAAACTTTACAGTTTCTCACTTAAAATGTGCAGAAACTTTTAAAAGATATTTTAGACTCTTCTAGAGTAGAATACATTGCAACTGTTCTGTATTAAAAAAAAATTCCAAACTATTTTTTTTGCGTCTCAAATAATAGCTGTAATTTTTATTTCACAAAACTGAATTACACACATAAATAGGTTGTAAGTTGGAATTTAACCCAATTTTTTTTTTACTGTATTTTAGGGCTTATACTAATGGTGCTCATCAACTGTTCCACATGTAAAACTTCTATGACCTGTCGTGATCACTATCCTGCCCGTCCTCCCTTTGCTCATGAGCCGGGTACATGAGGGTTAGCAGCTGTCAGATTACCTATAAGGAGTGCCTGACTAAAGACTTTCAACACGCCCGCATGCACAGACAGGCTGCTCAGTCACAGGTTTAAGCAGACGCATTCACGGCTGCCATCTGCAGCTTCAGATAAGATAAGAATGCGATATGATTTCAGAAGGACCCCCCACAGTCTTATCGAGTGCACTTTCTACAACACTTAAAAAAAAAAAAAAAAAAACATTGCCTGGTGATTTAGGGCAAATTTACCGTATTTTTTGTGGTATCAGTCGCAGCAGCCAAAAAAAGCATAATAAAGAAAATATCTTAAATAATTCACACTGGAGTAAAAGTCACAATTTTGGAAGAAATGTATTTAGGATAAAACGGGACAAGATATCGTAATAACAGAATAAACTGAATATATTTATGCTTTATTATTGCAATACATTGATGCTTATTTAGTTTCATAAAATATAGGAGGAAACCAAAACTATTAGTTCAACAAATGAACAGTTATTAAGGTAACTCTTGCATAGAGAACATGCTAAGCAACTGAACATTTTTATATCACTTTAAATCACTCAATCCACTGAATTCTTGATCCCAGGGGTTCCCAAACTTTTTCGCTCAAAGGGCTAAAATCTAAATGGGATCCTGATATTTTTTAGCATGTCATGAAATAAAATGAGAAAATAAGGAATATGGCTTAATTCATTTATTTATATTCTGTATTCATTAACACATAGTAAGAATAAAATAAAAATTAGCATTTGTCTTTAAAACCTTTATCAGCAAGGCCTCTTTGGACATTTTTATTTGAAAAACAAGAGCAAGCTAAAACAAGCTTTCTTCCAATGAAAACAGCAGACTGAAATCGTAATGAGAGACGTGGAGCTGCTTTTTTGACTTTATCCGTTTGCCGTTGTTGCTCCATCTTGGCTAGCTGAAAAAGGCCGCTATAAGCATCAGAAGTGACTGTGAAGGCTCTTGGGAATTTCTAAAACAAAAAAATATCCCAAGGCTGACTCACCTGGGGGTTGTTTTACCCATAGCTGCAGTTAAAGGAAGTGCTAACAGCGCCACCCGGAGGCCAAAAGTATGGAAAACTGGTAAGGGGTTTTAACTAAACACTCCATGGTCCACAGCAAGATAACCTTTGGCGGGCCCCGTTTTGGGCACCCATGCATTGTCCTATGTGGTGCTTTGGAACAATTCCATCAAGCCCAGTCTAAAACTGAGTGGCGCCTGTTCTTCTTTGTTGCTGATTTACACTGATTCACACATCTACAGTGCCCTCTAGTGGTTGTTGATATTTATGTTTTTTCAAAGATCATCTATAAATCGCACCTGAGAATGAGACGCATCCTTAGCCAAAATATGCGAGAATCCATGAAAAATATGGTTCTTTATTTTGTTAAAAAACTTGTCTAAAAAACAAAAATGTTTATCAATTGGCCTTGTTTGCTTACAAAACCTATTACCTTTTTGCAACTGCAGAGGAGTGCCCTTAATGACTGTTGAGACCAGCAAGTGTACCAACGCACCAAAGACTTATGGGGCATCCAAGGATTTTAGATATTAGCTGACATGCAAATTTGCTTCAATAGGACTCTCCCATCCACTACTCTGTTTTGCACAGAAAATGCAAAAAAAACTTGTTTTTGATTGACCTCCTCTAACTGGGAATAATGTTCTTGCTTTTCAGTTTCATTCACATGTTTTGAGTCAGTTTAAATATGTGGAGTTGAGCAGTTGTGTCCAGCGTGTATAGTGGGTTGCAACGCCAGAAAATCTTGGCAAAACAACAGAACACACCACGAAATGTGTTTTTCATCTTTTGACGAATCTGGGTTTGATCTGCAGACCTGTAACTGGTCAATCAGAGACCCACTGGGCGACTGTTCATTATGTGTTTGGCATAAAATGATGCTTGTGCTGGTAACATTTTTCTAAAATGCTCTGAAGTCATATGGTTGGAATAGTATGAAGGAAACTTTCATCAAGCACCTGTTTATGACTCTAAAGCATGAATAACATAACTTTTTTTCCCCATGGTAGTAATAAACCGAAAGTAACAACGGATGTCTCACTACTACAGCATGGAGTTCGTAATGAACCGTAAAGGTATTCAGCCAAGTTTTTCTTAGTGTGTATTCAGACTGGACATATTTGGTTTGATGAAAGTGAACCAGAGTTTATTTTCCCCAATAATCCAGAACAAATACAGCCAAGCGGACCCTGGTCTGGGACCAGGAACCGCTCTTGGACACAGGTTTGAAGGCGGTCCGGTTCGTTTCCATCGGACTGAGCTCCAGTTTTCTCTGAGTTTTTCACAGTCTGAATAGTCTCTATGCTCGGAGCAGAACAACCGAACCAAACCGCCACCTTAGCCGGGCATTATGGGATGTAAACAGAGTAGAAAGGAAGCAACCGTGGCGAAATGTGGAGCAGCAATGAGACACAGCAACTCATTAAAATGTGGTCGGATGAATGCAGGTGGATTATAACAACTTTTAACGTGACACACATTACTTCTCACTGTTTTCCTGACAATCTAATACTATGGATGGGCGATGTATCGGTGTCAGTAACGGTATTGACCCAATACTAAAAAATCCACAGATATTTTTTCTGACTGTTTTCAGATACACTTTATTTTTGACTTGAGTACTTGTTCCTAATAGATCTTTGGCACTGGGAAGGTTCTGATCACAGTCATAGTCAGCAATTGTTCTGGCTGTTTTTGTGTATATTTTATATTTGATAGGGATACATGTTGTTCCTAATAGATCTCTGGCAATGAAAAGCTTATGATTTTCCATCCCAATAGTCAGTAATTAGTCAGTATTTACAATCGAATAGTCAGTGAATGGTCTGAATGCTTTTAGATATATTTTCAAAATCTTAAAGTGATACTTGTTCCTATGAGATCCCTTTCTGTATGTTAAAAATGTCAAATATAATGCGATGGTACAGTAAAAGAAAAGTTGTGTTTTTATAAAGAAACAAAAAGAAAATCTAAACTTGGTGTTATTGCAGACACTTGAATATCTGTAAATATTGGCTGTTGGCTATCAGCCACAGTTGCAGGGGAAATATCGGCTATCGTTATCAGACTGAAAAAATGTATCAGCCCATCCCTAATATATATGTCACAATCACTTATCAGCGTACCTTTTTAGCCATCGTCGCCTCAGTAACCGCCTTAGCATGCATTTGCTGTACCAAAGTAGCAGTAAAAATTGTTATTTATATACATACAGGTAATACAACATCATGATGTTGATACAGATGTTCAAAATTGGTCAGTGAAATATAAAGTTTAAAAAGTGATCAATCTTGACAAGGATTATAAAATTTAGGATTTACATTATTCTTTGCTTTGCCCCAACCTCATAATTACTGGTCAAAGACTGAAGAGATCTTTAGTCACGTGGTTTTGTTTACTAGCTTTAAATTAGAGCAGAAATGTCCAGTTGACAGTAGTCTGAATACAGACCAGATGTAAGATTCAGGACTCAATTCGGACCAAATTCAACGGACTGTGTCCGTACCAATGGACTTTCCCAGTCTGAATACACACCAGACATAAGGTTCAGGTCAGGACTCGATCTGTACCAAATTTAGCGGACTGTGTCCGTACCAATGGGCTATCCCAGTCTGAATACACCCTTCCACAGTAACGCCTAACCCTAGCAGGCTCTTTTGGGTTTGTATGATCTCAGACCTCTTCTGACCTCTAGAGAAATCTCTCAGCTTTGTTCCTGTAGTGATGTTGGCTGCAAGTGTGAGAGCTGCAACCTGACCCTGAAAACACACGCTTACCTAATCTGAAATCTATTTTTTTCCTTTCTTTTTATTCAGGTGAATTTCTTTTCTAGTGTCATTTATACTTTTTGGGCCTTTGTGTCCTTTGTTTGTCTTTCCACCATTTGGTGCTCCTTATTATTTTGAGTCAGTGGCCCCTATACCCTACAGGGACTGACCCAGCCAGGCTTGTGATAAGAGAAATGGAGGTGGTAGTTGTCGAGCCGGTGTGGGTCTTTATTAAACAAATACTAAGGGCTTCGGAGGCCCTTTTGAGGCCTGGAGCTGGAATTGGGGCGCAGCTGAAAGCTGCACTTCCTAATGAACTTGAGTGGCTTATAGAATCGGGGCCTTTTCACCGAAGCCAAGAAGAACAAAGTGTCAAAACAAGCCCAGCCCCTCTTCGTTCAGAGGGACTAAACGCCGCCTTTTGACTCTGTGGAGTGTGGGCATCTGAGGGGAGGACACGAGGAGAAAGGAGAGGGAGGCAGAATGTGCTCGTTAAAACAATGGCCTCTTAAACGAAGTGCCCCTCCTTGCCTCTCTTCTACTCCTTAGCTCCTCTTCCCCCACCTCCACTCCCCCTTGCTTTGCCTCAGCTTCCAATTAGACCTACTCATGTACAAGCAGTTGAAAGCCCCATATATTGCTGGGGCCTCAAAGGAGAAGCTTTGGAGTCGAGTCTCTGTAGCAGTGTTTCTTGTATGAATGGTCTCAGTATTTGGTGGAAAGCCTTGTTTGGGCTCCTCTAAGCTCTCAATCTGCCACTGGGACTTGCGTACCATCTTGTTGTCCCCTCAGCTTTCCCTTTTTTTTTTCTCTAATACCTCTCCACTCGCCCATTTCATGTCTCTCCCCCCTTTATCCCACTCTCAGCCAAAACTCTTTCTTCTGTTTGTGACCCCTTCATTTCTCCTCCATGCTTGGCCGCCCCTGGACCTGGGACAGAAACCGTGCATGGTCGGGCCCGGGCTCTTGCTGCCTCCCTCCCCCTTGGTTGTTTAGCCGTCTATGAAAAGCGGAGACAAATATGTCTGTGGTTCAAAGTCCATCCCTGCAATTATAGAGAATGATTAAAGACTACACTCAAGCAGCTATGTATAATGCTACAGCTCCTACTTAGTGTTTCATAACACCGCCTTCATAATAGATTGGAGCAGAGCAGTGCTTGATAAGAGCCATTGGCTGGCCCGGGCTACCATTTACGGTGCACTTATAAAGGGGTGGGGCAATGAAGCTTCACAATTATGGGAAGAATTTACCATAAACAGTATAACCTCCAAATTGATAAACTACACAAGACCAAGTTAGCATCTTTGTGCAGATGTGTATGATTCAAATTACCATCGCATTTGCTGCACAAATCTGTCTTTACCAGCCAGTCAGTTTGCTTTCACTACAATGATACAAACGGATTTTAGCATTTGTGAGACTGATTTGCTTCAGGCTGTGATTCCTACTTCAACCATTGACTGTTTATGAGAACTGGACTGAGTGACTCCTGCACCATCGACTTCCAAATAGAAAGTCACCCAGTGGTTCCAAGTGCCAAAATCCCATAGACTTTAATTGAGAAATAAACAGCTATTACTGAGTCGATATATTTTTCAGAGTTACCATTCCTCATCTGCTTCCTTTTTTTTAGATTTTCTTTCTAATCCTACTTTTTAAAAAAAAAATGTTTTACACATTATCTATTTTTTTGCTGTAGTGTAAGATATTTGAAATATAAACTGGTCGATCAGGTGCCTTTAAACATGTTTGCGGTCTCACGGCAGATTTTCTTAAGCCCCGCTACGACATGAGGTTTACTTTTAGGGCTGCCACAAACGATTATTTTAATAGTCAACTAATCACCAATTGTTTTTTTAGTTTGTCGACTAATTGGATCATTTGTAGACCAGATGTAAGACACACACATCTTAACCAAATATTGCATTGGACACTTATTTTTCTTTTTGTTTCCCACTTTCAAGCTCTATTGTCGTGTTGTTATGGTACCCAAGTCTTCCTAGAACTTCCTGTGACATTACTGCTGACCTGGATTAGCACTACTGCTTATGTGTGTCGAAGAGAATGGCAGACGTGGCATAAGAAAGCACACACCGTATTTTTGAGATTTAAGAAACAAACAACTAACAAAAGTCGTTGACTTTTTCAATAGTTTACATTGTCGTGACTAATTGACTATTTGTGGCAGCCCTACTTTTACAATGAAATTGGGAACTCTTTATGAAAAAATTAATGCACAAAGATTTTGTTTGAAAACTGTGCAAAAGTCAAAAGTAAAATATATGTTTTAGATTTGATCAGTTGCTATTAGATTTTCAAAGGAAAGTTAAAAACAAAATTCATATATTTATCAGAGAAATTCCTTGGCTCTTTCTTAGATGTCAGTATAATAAAAATGTCATTTTTCATTTTTTTTATCCAAGCCTTCAGTATGCATGCCGTAAGTCTTATGGAGGGCAAAGGATAAATAACGAGCTCTACAGTACTTTGCCGGAGGATAGCGACAGCCACTCCCAGGGGCCAGATTTAAATCGGAAGGGCTGGAGGCAAACCGAAAGGGAGATAATAATGATAACAACAACACTTCCCACTTCCACCAGGGAAGCCATCTGCCTGGACTGAAGTAAACGGGAGCAGGCCACAACAATATTCTGCTGAGAGCAGGCACAAATTGGGTCAGCGTGAGTTTTTCACTTTTGTTGCTTGGTGGTTGATACATGAGGTCTCTATTCTAAGAAGCACCCACTTAAGTTTTAACATTGACTATCTGGAGACAAAGACATCTATGTTGGGAAAAGTCCACTGCCTTCCATTGTCCTAATTTGAATTCATTTTTAAAAGCTTGATTCAAATCAGCTGTGGCCCACAAGGGGTTCTCCTAAAGACTTTGACTTCAGTGTTATGTCTGTAACTGAAACACAGTTGAAAGGCTTAGGTTTGGAATATCAATCTACAATCAATGCTAAGGACTTTTCTGACGACCAGATCCAACGACAATAGTAAATTCAAAGTTTTAAGGGTAAAGCTGAAACATCACAAAGCAAATATAAAACTATTATCAAAGAAGCGTGGACATGCTTGCATGAATGGATTTTGCTTAGTAGACATTGAACTTTCATATTAAGGCAGGGACCTCAAAATATTACCTTGGGGTCCACCAGTTTGAGGCCCCTGCTTTAGAACCCCATAGTTTTGGAAAGATAAGAAATGTTCACATATTCGTTTATTTTTTTTTTTTTGTGTGTGTGCTTCAATACATCATACTCTTAAAAACGAACCAATGACTGAACTAGAGCAACGTGGCCAGAAAATTCCTATACCCCAAACAGCTGCTAGATTTAATGTAGTGATGCCCAATGCAAGGTCTTACCAGGACTAGAAAAACTGCACAAAGAAGAAACCTGTTAGTCTCTTCAAGTGAATTTGACTGGAATGTATTTATGAGGGAGCTAATACTCACATTATCAAGCAGATCATGGTTCATAGGTTAAATTCTCACCAGACCAGGTGAGCCTTTACATTTGCCAAACAGTGAAAAGTCCAGGGAAATGGCTCTGATGTGGTTTGAACAAGGCTTTCATGTGCCACTGGGAAAGCGCCCACTTATTTTCTCTGTCACTACACATCCACAAGACTTCAGCTTATAATACCAAGCTACATAAACAAAAACTTTGATCAACTACATGGAAGAGACGTGCAAATTGTTGTCAAAATTATATTTGTTTTTTTGTTAGAAACTAATCGGTAAAATAGCCACAAAAAAACAAAGTTTGATTGTTGTGGAAGTCTACCAAGCCCTATTGGAAATTTCAGCATTTTGGGTTTCTATTCACTGATGAACCATTTGTGAACACTCCTAGATTTTGGTTCTAACATGGACGGCTGGTTTTGGTTACAGATCTTACACAGGTGTTAGCCTGGAAGGGGAAAGGAAGTCTAGAGTGCAATTAAACCAGACCCCAGCCTGCTATAACTGTGAGTGCAGAATAGGCTGTAGAAAAGTATCGAGGTGTAAGAAAAACTCTAAGCTGAAAATTCCCTTAATGCTTCCCTGAAAACATGTTAAACATCCATCAAGCACCTTAACGATAAAATAAATACTCATAAACAACTAAACGAATCAATTGTTTTATTTAAAAGCTTTAGACAACTGTGTGGTAAACATGTTTTCAATTAGTCAAGACTGTTTAAAAAGTAGCACTTTCTTCATTTTTAAGTTAGTGGTGTTGTAGATGTCCTGCGAAGAGATATTTTTGTTGGTGTATTATCAACCAGAATTTAGAATATGAGGTTCGGACAATTTTGAAGAAGAACCTCAAATACACCTTATATTTTATAGGGATGGGCGGATATAATTTTTTCTGGCCGATACCAATAACCGATATTTTCCCCGCATAGCGATATTTAAGTGTCTACAAAACACCAAGTTTAGATTTTCTTTTTGTTTCTTTA
Organism: Oryzias melastigma; assembly: GCF_002922805.2. NCBI lineage: Eukaryota > Metazoa > Chordata > Actinopteri > Beloniformes > Adrianichthyidae > Oryzias > Oryzias melastigma. The sequence continues at coordinate 1,731,382 of NC_050514.1, forward strand.
TAAGAAATGCATAACTTTTTTTCTTTTTTTACTATACAGTCAAACTATACTTGACCTGTTCAACATACAGCAAGGGGTTTCATAAGGATCACTTTAAAACTTTGAAATATTTCAGAAAACACTGAGACCATTTACTGACCAGACATCACTGTAAATCATAAGCTTTCCATTGCCAGGGATCTATTAGGAACTACATGGATCCCTGAAAACAGTCAGAACAATTACTGACTGACTGTAAACAGAAGCTTCCTAGTGCCAAGAATCTATTGGAACAAGTATCCATGTCAAAAATAAAGTGTATCTGTAAACAGTTAGAACAATATCACCGTTTTTAGATTTTTTTTGTATTAGTCCTATACCGATAAACTCAAATCATGCCAATATACTCCCTTTGTCCACCAGGAAATAGTCTTCTCCCTTTCTCCTCCTGTCCTCCCAAATATCCCCCGTCTGCTTGCACCATTCACGGATACGTTCAAGATCCATCCCAACATTTCGGCAGACTCCTCACCAGATATTTCTTCACAAAGCTTGAACGCTAAATTGAATGAGGGTTTCTTGGCCATCGCTAAACTGGCTCACAACACGGGCAGCCGGCATCTGCATGACTGTCCACAAGCTGGGTTTGGGGATGAGCGGCTCGTAAAGCTAGTTCAACGCTGCTAGTTTAGTGGAGATAGTGTTAATGTTAGCCTGGGGGTGGAGCAGACTCTTCCTGGAGGGGCCAGTTCTCACCTTGTGATGTAAGCGTGTGAGGACCTGCTTGTTTTCCAGGGTATGGGAGGGAATGGTGCTGAGAGTGCAGGTTTTTAGAGAAATACTCAGAAATGCGTAAACGAATCAAAATACCGCTTTTGGATTCTTTATAATGAGAAAAGAACAGTATGACACTTAAAAGCTGAAAAAGTTTTTTTTTCATGGTATGGCCCCTTTAAATTTTTGCACTTGCACCTGAAGAACTTGATCTGCATCATTTTGTTTGCAGCAAACATAAAACTGCTTCAAGAGCATGTTTGCTAAGACTTACTGATATCACTTGTTGGCCTTTTTGACTACCTGTCATACTGGAGATTACCTAAAATGCTGACTGATTGCTTTAACCTTGGCAAGTAGAACCAGTAGAGATACTATTTCATAAGCTATAGTAGCTTCTGGGTTATTAGTCATCCGATTGGAAGGTTTGGGTGTGGATCTGTTCTCACTCGTTAGAGAAGAGGATATATCTCATGACCTTTTGTTGTCTTCATGCTTTCCCGGTAACATCCATTTTACGGCCGGCCATAGGGTCAAGGTTAAGTTGGAATAATATTTCAACCCTTGATACAAATCCATTTAGAGGCAATTTGTCTGGATTTGCGGTGCGTGTTAACTGCTGCTGCGGTGGTTGTGCACGTTGAGAGGTTGGGTTTAGTTTCAGGGCAGACGGGGAAAAAGTCACGACTTTCTGCTTCGTGATATCAGAGGTGTCTCCTTTCTACACTGTTGCAGTCAGTCATAGCAAATCCTTGACAGGTGCTGGGGCTTAAAAGCAAGTCTCTTTCTTTCGCCATGTGTTTTCTCTGCCTCTGTTGTGTGCGTGTTCCTAATGTTGTGGGTGTGTGAAACAGGTGCCAGGATGCTGTAAAACTACGCTGCCATTGCAGCAGGGGGCTGAAATAAAAAGCTGGCGCCTGGTGCCCAACGTGCCTTCCTCAGATATGTGCCTTTGGCAGGGTGCAGCAAAAAAAACACACACACCATCCAACAACCGCCCAACTGACCCCGCGTATTCTGACAAATACACACATGTAGGGGAAATTACCAACGCATTCTCCTCTGCTGTCTTTCTTCTTCTCTTCTGACACTTTTGAAGCTGGCTGCCGTGGCACCGCTTTCTTCCCTAGAGGGGGTTAGCGCAGACGCTGTCATCAAGCGGAGTGGTGCCAGCTGGTTTTCTAACTGGATTTATTGTTGGCACTTTTCTGGTACTCAAAAAAATCCTGGACCGATTCATTGGGGAGTTCAACTAGCACCGAGGGGTTTGTTCAGTAGCAGCTCCCCTCCATCCCATAAACTGCAACAGTTTGGGGATTATCTGTATTTTTGTTTGCATTTATCCTTTTTTGCCCCTTCTTGTTTGTTTAGAAGATTAAAAGTTGTGTCATGCCTAAATGTATTCTATTTATAGACACAATTTGAGCATTTGGGCATCAATGGTCCAGAGGAAGAGCGGTTGACCACTTATCGGAGAATCGCAGGTTTGGTTCCCAGCCTGCCCGCCAATGTGTCAAAGTGTCCTTGGGCAAGGCACAAAACCCCACATTTCTCCTGGTGGTTGCAGCTTGGCGCTAGTGTTCTTTAGTGGAGCCGCCATCAATGTGTGAAGGTGTGTGGCTAAATATGACTGTGACTATAAAGCACTTTGGGCCTTCTAAGTAGTGCTACCACAAACAATTATTTTAATAGTCGACTAATCACCGGCTATTTTTTCCAATTAGTTGACTAATCAGGTCATGCACAAAGCAGATGTAAAACACACATCATTAGCTTTTAACTAATTAAAAACTAGACATATAGCATTACCTGCGATAATGCTAGTGTGAATGCTGTTGGCTGCTTAAGATGCTAGTGATGATTGCTAAAGATGCTGAAATAGATAGCTAATAGCTGAAAACGCTGAAGCTGATAGCCAGCTGAAATATTAGCTAAATTCCAAAACAGCCTAAAAGACTGAAAAAGTCTAAGTTAGCCAAAACAGCTTGCATGCAGCTGAAATATTAGCTAAACTCCAAATTAGCCTAAAAAAATGAAAAAAAAAATCTTAAATTACCCAAAACAGCTAGCATGTAACTGAAATATTAGCTAAACTCTAAAAGTCTAACTGAAAAAAGCCTAAGTTAGCAAAACAGCTAGCATGTAGCTGAAATATTAGCTACATTCCAAAACAGCCTAAAAACCGTTTTTAAAAAAGCCAAAGAAGCCAAAATAGCTAGCATGCAGCTGCACATTAGCTAAACTCCAAATTACCCTAGATTCTGAAAAATATCAGAAATTAGCCAAAATACTGGCATGCAGCTGAAATATTAGCGAAATTCCATAATAGCCCAAATAAATACCAAAGTATTCCAAAAAGCTAGCAGAATGGCATTATAACTTTTAACTTTACTACACTCCGATTACATATAATATAAAGTAACAACTAATCGACTATTAAATTAGTTGTTGACTATTTTAATAGTCGATTAGTCTATGCTTAGTTGACTAATCGTGGCCCCCCTACTTCTAAGAATAGTGCTAAACAAGTATAAACCATTTACCTTTTACTGGTCAATCTGTTACTGGCTTTAAGTAAAAGTTGAATTGATTTAGTCTTGTTCATGTCCGGCATTCTAATCAATTGGAGGGGAACATTTAAGCTGAGATTTAAACTCTTGTCGATGGCTATTAGAAAAGTGCCCTGCGAGCTCTCAGGTGTCTTTTACTTACTGTAATCTCCCCTCCCTTCACTTTCCACACACTCAGGTGTAGGGTGTTACCCCTATCCCTCTGTTCCTTTTGGCTGGGGTTTTGGGTGAGGGCTATACTTAGTGGAAAAGTGTGCACATTCATTACTGCACCCCTTCACCTATTCCGTGATACAGCAAACCATTACCCCTGGATCAAGTGACATGTTTGCCTTCAGAGGACGGCGCAGAGGTTACGTGCCTTCAGGGTCCACAAACAACTGTTTGACAATTCAGGTAGCATAAAGTAGGCATGGAATGCAAACAAATCAATGCTGATGTTACCCTTCAACTGCTTTCAAACTTGGATTGTACTTCTGAAGATTGTTAGGATAGTGAGTGGATTAGCTTCTCTTGTCAACTACTTGTTCTTTCTTTTTTACTTTAACACTCAACACTAGAGTGAACTCTTTCAAATCAAGTTTGAAATATTGCATTGTCACTAAACTTTTAAGCACAGAGTAAAACAATGTCCTCGAAAAGGGAACCATTTTCATTTGAGAGCCCCTGTGGAATTTTGGACATTTCTGATCATTTTCTCTACAATAGTTTGTATACTCCAATGTTTCAGCCCTGCTGAGCTGATGCCAGTTTTAATTTGAATTACTAAGGAGATCCACCAGTTTCAAAAATCCAATCTTGCCCAGCAAACCTTGAGAGACAGAAATCACTCTCCAATGTTAGACTATTTGATCCTCAAAGCAGATATTGCTTTCCTGAATAGTCTTATTTAAGATTACCTAAAGTTTACACTCCTTACACAGAGGGTATGAACTATAGCATACAACAAAGGAAGAGAATGTTTACTTGAAGTGCACAAATTCTTTTGGAGGGATTTTACTATTTTTAAGAAAATTCCAAAAACTTCATCTATATATTCCCACACCAACAGCCTGTGACTTCATCTGACGGAATTGGAATAATGAGAAATGGACCCTAAGTTTGAGCTGAAAATTGTGCTTTTGACTCCACCCATGGATCCTCCCATATGCTTATTAAAAAAGCAAGCTTTGAAGTGTTAGCTTTATTAAAATAAAACAAGAAAAATGTAATAAATGGAAAATAAGCCCCAATACAACTTGGGGGAACAATGTTGACACCAGGTTGAAGATACATTTACGATGAGAGTGTTAACTGGGAAATAGGGGACATTTTCAACTTCTTTTTATTAAAATACACCTCTAGTGATCATTTGAGGAACTGCAGGATTTGGCGTTTCAAAGCTTGCTTCACATTTAGGATCCTAAGGTGGAGGACAGTTAGGTAACCTCAAACACTTCTTTGAGCATTTGTCTACTGGACAAATTGGAATAAGTTTTTCTTGTATTGTATTTTTCTTAATATAAGTCGCAGACCCAAAAAAAGCATTGTTAAAGACGAAAAACTCTTATACATGTTTCACTATTTAGGGACATTTAAAAATAAATAAATAAATTTAAAAACAAAATACGGGACCAATAATGGACATTTCATCTTGAAAGGCAAATCATATAAATAGACTAGGTGAAAGAAATAGGCTGATTAAATGCACGCTTCATTACTGTAACTGTAATTAGCTTTATGAATCAAAGCAGGAATTGAATTAAGTGTTTAGTGTATTACTGCAACATATAAACAACTTTTCAGATAACAGCACAAAGAAAATGCTAACAAGTACACTACTTAAGTTCTGATTATCACTTTAAGTTGTTAAATATAGTGAATTTTTCATTGTCTGTGTTGCTTTTGAACAACTATGCTGAAGCCGGTGCTGCTTCTTCTGCGTTGCTGTTAGTAGTAGTGGGGAGTTGAAAAAATCGATTAATCGATTTGAATCGATTTAAGCTCAATAGATCAATAATCAATTCACAAAAGGTATAAATCGATTTAGCACACAAAGCTAAAGTCAGCTAGCTTGATGCTAACATTCAATAGAATTTCCTATAGGACGGCTAATGCTAACGCACGATTGACCAAAAAAATACATTGCTGTCTAAATGAACATCTTTATTTACTTATAGGCATTCATTTTCCAAACTCTTTTAAGGAAATCATTTTTAAAGTAACTATTTGTGGTCTAAAACTTTGTTTTGTCACTCATGCTGTTGTCTTCTTCTTGAAAAAAGTGTATTTCTATAGCGCAATCGCCATCTAGCGGCCAAACTCAAACATCCTCCAGAAGAAGCAGAACAATGTTAATCATCTGAATATTTTTAGTACAACTTCTCCTTTAGAGAATCCATGTAACACTATATGATATTAACAATCTCATTATTTTACTAATACATTTTACAATATGTGAACTGTATCAGATTAATATGAATATATTCAAATTAAATAATAGATTTTTTTATGTATTTTTAAACAAATGTGCTGCGACAGACTGGCAACCTGTCCAGGTGTACCCCGCCTTCCCCCATCAGTAGCCGGGATAGGCTCCGGCACCCCCGCGACCCCGAAAGGGAAGAAGCGAACAAGAAGATGAATGAATGAATGAACAAATGTGTAAACATTTGTAAACTTAAAATTGAATTGAATTAAAGAATCGAAAGAATCGGAAAAATTCGAAATCTAATCGATTCAGGCTCTTGCGAATCGAATCGATTTGTTTCTGGAAATTATTACTGATACCTAGCGCTAGTTAGTAGCAAACACTGATACCCTCACCCACAGTGCCCTCTAGTGGTTGTTGGCGAGAAAATACTAACAAATTAGGCTAATTATCTACAAAAAAAAGGATACGTTTAGCTGCCTTTGCTATTGGTTTTGCTAATTGTCTTTCAAAGAACGTACATGTTGGGATAAACTCTAACCTATTTGAAAATAAAGCTAAAATGTTAGAGAAAGGTTTAATTGTAAATTTGGCTTTTCACCGCTTAAACCAATACTCAATTCTTTTCTTTTTTTATTTTCTAAATAAGCCTTGCTTCTTGGATGTCCCAGTATGACACTTTAAGCCAATTGATTTTCTGAAGATGGGCTTAAGTCAGGCCACAATGCAGAGGAGGCATCATAGGTCAGCAAGAACACTGGAATGACAAGCGTTCTCTGGTGCTCAGGTTTGCCAAACTTTTTAGTGATCAACAATACAAAACATGCTTCATTTTTTCTTTTTTTCTTTTTCTGTTTTATTTACTGAAGACAGGCATATTGCAGCTTTTCAAAGCGAGAGCTCAGGATCTCTGCCAGAGCTGAGTCATGGGTGACTTAATGGTGTTATGCCCCGTTAACTGTGTTTGCAGATATTTCCATTCCTTTGGGAGGGTAATGCAGTTCTTATCTACAGAGCAGTGGCACTAAAAAAGAACAGTGAGAATGAAAGATGCTAGCAGGGGGGAGGAGTAGTGGAGAACATCAAAAGGGAGAGATGCTAAATATACTCATCCCTTTTTTGGCACTACATGTTCATCTGTATTTCAGTGGAGGGCTTCATGAGAGGAGGATGAGCCAATGTGTAACTGATTCAGAATTGCTAAGAGGCTCTTTATATAGAAGTGTTGCAGCTTCTTTCTTTTTGCATAAAATATAAAAGTTAACTGAAGTTTAAAATTCTGTTACAACATCAGCTTATCGTACAGTTATATTTCAGTACATATGAAACCATAGTTTCATGAAGTACAGGTTTTTGTCCCTCTTGTTAAAGGGGCAACCCCACTCCCTATTTCTATCACCCGTAACTGAAAGCTCCTGCTAGCTCACAGCCCCCAACTTAACATTCCCAGAGCACCAAAATGGTGAGCAATATTCCAGTCATACAGTTTTGATCCAGATTCCAGCTCAGATATGTAGAACAGAGACATACATCGATCTGGTCATCTACAAGTGGGTGCATCAGAATAGAGTGGAGCAGGGAGTGTTACAAATCCAATCGTATTTAAAAGCAATTTTTTGGTATTGGTTAATAAATTTGACACAAAGTCAGTTCATGCTAGAATAAACGTTATCTCAGATGCTGGAATTTGGAAAAGAAGCTCAGTTCTAACCAATAGTTAGATCTAAATAGGAAGAAAATCTCTCATCTTTCTGTCTGAGTCTGCCTGTCTGGCCACTCTTGGAAGCTCGACTGTATTGGAAATTGCTGTACGGACAGACGGATGAAGTTTTTGATCTCCTCCAAGCCAAGAGCATGAAGCCAGATTATTAAACTCTGACAAGAGTCTCCGCTCTGGCTCCATCCTGGCCTTACGTCATGGTCCCTGTGGGCAGATACCAAGCGGAGTTGCTTTGAGGGTTTAAAACGTTGATACTGGAAAGCTCTGCTGATTGTAGGTTGGATCTGAAAACTTATTTTTCACCCTATTTGCTTAAAATTACATGTTTGATGTGCCAGTATTATGATGTACACGTTACACGGTAGCAGCTTGTGCAATTTGGCTTTCCTTTTAACTTGGTGGAAAAGCAGAGTGCCCTCTGGCACTTTATTCCTTTGTTGTTTTTAAGCAGCCAGCTGCTTCTAGACCCTCTCTGCCTCAGCTTGTGGCCTCATCAGAAGCCTGTTGTTTCTATCAGTGAACACTCTCAGTTGCTGGCTGTGCTGCTCTCTGATCTTTAGCGGTTGACCTTTCAAACGGCGGTCTGAACTGGGACACAGCTCTGATCGTGGTGGGAGTAAAGGATTCTGCTGCTGGACTATTGCAGTCAGAAATAGCGCTGTGGATCTTTATTTAGGTGGCGATCTGATTTGATCTATGAATCAAGACCAACGAATCATTGATTAAACCACAATTCTTATAATTCAGTGTATTATGTTTGAATGGTTGCTCTTTGAACTGTATGTATGTATGAAAATTTAAATATTTTGTACCTAGAATTTGTAACACCCAACATTGTTAGCAGCAGATTTAATTCCTATGGCGCTACAAATTAGAAGGTGTGGAAAATGCACTGTTTGTATCTTTCAAGCCATCTTACTGGTCTTCTGTTCTCATCCCCATAATGCTTTTCTCCTTATTTGTTTCTTCAGCCTCTCTCCTTCACTCTGTCTCATTGCTAGGCAACAGTGACAACTGTGACAGATCTGTACTTTGGCTCAAACCTGACTTTAGTCAAACCCAACCCCCACACAAATGTAAGAAGTTTTTGTGTAAATGTGCAACTATTATGTATATATTTATACACACACACACACAGTGGCTGCTGTTTGGAGTTTGATTTAGACCCCCCTTCATGAAAAGATTTCCTTGGTCAGCACCCCGGTCCAAAGTGACAGGAGGCAAGCGTCCAGCTGTATGGGGCATTTGTGTGCTCCTCTCCTGGGGGCTTTGATCTTTTGCCCTTCATCCCTCAAATCAGTGGCTGCCTTCCCCGCGTGGGGGGTGGGGGTTTGATAGCTGTTTGATTTCAGGACTTTTTAGTACCCGTGGGGACGGAGGCTAGTGCAGGCCTAGGCATTCAAGACTGTTCGAGGCATTCTTGTTTGGGGTTTTGCGACAGCTGGGACAAGGTAGAGGCCCTTTGACGGTCCCTCATACCCCCCTGTTGGGCTCCCCGCTATACGTTTCCGTGGCTGACACTCACTCTTGGTTCCTCTTAGGCGCACAGTGCAGACTTATTGTCTTTCGACTCTGTCTGGTCTCTGGGGAGCAGAAGGAAAAAGCTGAGGCTCTCCTGTTCTCCCCTCCCTCGGTACCCCCTGATCCCAGCCCCATTTTTTAAGGCTTTAAGACTGATCTGTCAGCCTCTCTCTCTTACCCAGAGTCAATGTGGGCCATCCCCCTAAAACACCCAGCCACATCGGCCTTCTGTTTGAACAGGCCCCACCAAAAGACCCCTTGGGCTGCCCTTTGTGTGTGCATAAATAAGATCAGAGCCATAGTCCCTGTGCTTTTGCATCCTGGGACGGGCAATGTGGTCCAAGAGGAGTAATGCTGCTTGGCAGGCCTATTGATCCCAAATCCCCTCTGGGGGTGTTGACCAGCACTGTGACTGCTGTGATGCTTTGCCTGTTCCACAAAGCTAATTCAATTCAACAAAAAGCTGTGTTTTATTTAAATATTGGTAAATAAACTTTCTAATTAAACTATCAGTTCTTTTTATTAAGGTATAATTCATTGTTTTATTTAATGTTTTTTTTACTAAATAAAGGTGTAATCATAAACGCTGCGTATCGATTACACATATACACAATACAATGCGATATATCTTGATATTTAGTCCTGTGATTGATTCTCGATGGATTCTCACCAAATATAGATCTCTTATTTTTGTTTGAAGAGGCTGTAAAACATTATATGCATCATCTTTTGGTGAGACGTTCATTTGGAGGTAGATGGCAAGACTGACTGTCGGTAGCACCAATGTGCATAACAGGTACTTAAATTATTATTCTATATATCAGTCTCCAGAGATGATTTTTATCAATTATCGCGGTATTGCGATATCATTAACATCGTGAGTACTCGGTGATTCCCAGCCCTAATACGCAAGACTATCGAAATTTTAGATACAAAAAATAATTTCACAATGACACTTTCCATAAAATCATAATAATGTGAATACACACCAACCAACCACTGTTTTAGTTCACTCCTAAGAGTTATCTTCAATAGAAAATAAAGCAATAAGCATTTAATTAATTAATTTATTTTTATAAAATTGGATCGAATTGGAAATTTCTCCCCAGTGGTCAGTTTTGGAACTGCAGCATTTGACCTTCAGAATCAACTTTTTTGACTGCGATGATCTTCTTAGTCTTATTTGTTTATTTCGTTGTTGCTTCCTGATGTTTTTTAGGGGTAACTGCTCAGATCCGTCACATCTCAGCGTATGCCCGCAGCTTTGGCTTTGATCCAGGAAAATGTCTGGAGTCCAAATCAGCTCAGATTTATAGTGGGTCTCGGTTGGAGTGGTGCTCTGCTTAAATAATCGTCCGTCTTGCAACTGAATAGGCACAGAAAAAAGAGATGGTCCACTCTCCTGGCATGGGGAAACGATGCCTTTGAGCTGGATGCCACCACATGTCTATACAACTAGAAAAAAAAACACACGGCAAGTGCTATAAAACTGTGCTCTGTTCTCCTGGAAGACATGAGAAGAGGTTGAAGAGCCGAAATGAGGAACCCAGACACTCAGCAGAATACCAATGGGAAGAGAAATCTAAAGGTCTTATATATGTGAGTAAAAGAGTGCTAGATGAGCGGTTTGAAACAGCTGCAGTCATAGGAATGAATGCAGAAGTGAAAATGTTCTTAGAATAATCAACAACCTAAACAGAATTTAAAAACAAAACTATATTTTATTTCCTGTATTAGTTTATTCTCTCCATCAGTCTCGAAAGCCAGCACAGAAAGCCACGCGTTGGTATCCAAACGGCCATTTTTGTGAAGCTATTGTCTAGCATGATGTCATGAAGATATCACATGTCCCATGGAAGGGCCTTTGGCTCCGGGTCCTTATCCCTCTTCCTGATGACTTAATCCCTCTTCATCATGATGGCATACCTTTGTGTATATTTGGAGTCCACCTGTTCTTATTCCTTAATCATCACAATTAGAGAGTGAACCTGGTGTGAGCAAGAAGAAATGATGTTAGTTCAATACAATGTAGAAACAAACTTGTGTTATCTTTTTAGGTTGTTTTAGGACATTTTATGGTAATATTTTCCAATTTTTATTTTAAAAATATGAACACATGTATTGATTATTGCACCAAAAAAATATGTTATCCGCTTTACTTGGCAAATAGTGAAAACTTTTAGAGCACTTTACTTCCTTCTGCAAGGCCAAAAGTTCTTATAGTCACAGTTCTATTCAGCCATTCACACACCAATGCCACCACATGCTAGGTGCCAGTATTGACTTAATATGAGAACTGAAGCGAGTGAGTGTGATGTCACCCATAGAAAATGACTCGCTTATACAAAATTCAGTCTAATTCGCCATGTTTCCGCAAGACGTGGCTGTGTTGGAACTAAACATTGTCAGTAAGCAAGTAAGCAGGGTGACAGCTCTACCTCTGTCCTATGGGCCCCCCTTTTCTGTGGTTTGTGTAATTAAATAATTGTTGAAAATAGAGAAATTTCTCATCAGTTACATATTTATATTAAAAAAAAAAAAAAAACGCCCCAAAGATGGTTTTATTTTTTGTATTCAGTAAGGTTTCTATGTATTCGTTTGACGTGGGCCTTTTTTCCAGTCTGTTTCTGAGCTTTCACTAAGCCCTTTCACCCTCTTCTTTCTGTAGTATACCCCCCTTTTCTTCCTCTTTATAAAGTGCAAAGAAGTGGGGTGAGAATTAAAAAATAGAAGCAGGGAGAATAAAAAAAGTTGAAATAAATGAGTGCATATAAAAAGAAAGTTGAGCCTGTGTTTCTTAAACATGTCTCACTGCTATTAGGCCGCCTGGGCGGCTTTTGTGTGGGACACTCCTTACTGGGCTTTGTACAAGAAACAAAGCAACAGTTTTGGAAAAAGATCTGACCATGTTGAATGAATACATTTTCCAAAACCGTGCTTTTGAATATCAGTGTAAATGATATCCAAGTGTAAATCAGAGAGGGAAAGTTGACAGTACAAATGTAACTTTTTTATTGACCAACATCATTATGCAATCAACCCGTTTTGTGCAAGTGGAGAACCACATTTGTACCACTTTGTACTTGCTTGGGGTCTATTCTGACTGAGAAAACTCAAAGCAAACCAGATCTCAGTCTGATTGAAAATGAACTGAGACCACCTCAAACGATGGGTCTGAGACTGGTTCCTGGTCCCGGACTCTGGCCCGTTTGGGTGTATTCAGACGGAAAAGTTCTTCCTGTTTATCAGGTTAAACAAACTCTGGTTCACTTTCATCAAACCAAATATGTCCAGGCTGAAAACACCATCAGAAAAACTTGGCTGAATACCTTTACAGTTTATTACAAGCTGCATGCTGTAGTAGTGAGACATCCGTTGTTACTTTAGATTTATTACCACCATGGGGAAAAAGTTATGTTATTCATGCTTTAGAGTCATAAACAGGTGCTTGATGAAAGTTTCCTTCATACTATTCCAACCATATGACTTCACAGACGTGTGGTTTGTGTCGGCATCCAACCGGCAGTTGCGTATCGTGTGGACACACCAATTATGTAGCGTCAGTGTGCGCAGTCTCTGAGGAGCCAGTTCGTGCACCTCACCATGACTAAAGTGTGGTGTTTGGGGACAGTACGTGAAAAGTGTGTGAAACTCACATTAGCCTTACAGATACTTCTCGATACACACCTTTAACAGTGGTATGTTCTATTATCACAACATCCTTTAAGGTGGCTGTATGAGCCTCAAGGGAACTACAAGACACACCTATGTCCCCCTACAGACCCGGACAACCCAAAAACACTCGGCACCCTGCTTGGGGGTATAGACTAAGGCATTAAAGGCTATCACATGATATCATGAGAGACGGTCTCCACTGTCAGCACAGTATTAAGAAGCCACACAGATTTCAAACTTTTACATACCCCTCATCATTTAATGGTTGTCATAACAACACATTGTTTTACCATGAGAAATATTCAGCATGGACTCGCTCTTGAAATTACAGAGATATGAAATCAAGGATCCTGTTAAAGTTTTACAAATAAAAGTTATATTTATGTACTATTTGTGTAAGTTGTATGTTTAACTAGAATAACTGATAAAGGTCTTTTTTTTAATAAATAATAAAAAAAAGAATAGCCAATTTCACCCCAAAATATTATCTGGTAATCCGGATGGAGGTACCTTTATCATTTTATGTTTTTTTCCCAGTTGATGAGACGTTAGTGTCAGACAATAGTTCGACAGAATTCAGTTTTTAATTTAGGAATCAACCATTTTATGAATAAAAATGTCACTTTTGCACAAATTAAATGACTAATAATGCAAAACCGTTTTTATTGAATCAAATTAAATTGGTTTTGGGTGAAAAAAAAGAGGTTTAACAAGAAGTGAAAGAAGATGAAAGTAAGGACCACTGTCATCACCAGCCTTCTGCTATTGTTAGAGAATGTTGTACTAAATAAAGAAAAACCTCATTATCGGCTGCCCTGAATAATGAGTATGTTTTCTTGAATGACTGCTGGTTCGTATAACAATCTGAAATATAATCCAGACCAAGACCTGCCTGAGTCTGATCAAGTGTTTTTGCTATTCTGGTCTGTTTGATCTCATGAAATTTGATTGTCCTGTGTTCCAACCTACCAGGTTGTAACTGCGGCGCTGCATGGGTTGGATGAAATGTTACGTCACTCTGCAATGGTGGAATTTACCAGCGAGCGGAGAAAAGTAATGAGTGTGAGTGGAGTTTCTACATCTACTGCACAGCCACCCACATACTCTGTGAGGGGCTGTGCAGTGAAGTCTAGATCAAGTTCATAGTGATTGAGTTTCAGGGGGAGGGTTGAGGTATTAAG
>NC_050514.1:1745367-1748566 GCF_002922805.2 Oryzias melastigma
GGAATAAACAAATTGGGCTTTTCAGCCGGGAAACTGGGCCTGGGGGGGGCTCCTGTAATAGGATAGACATGAAGTTTGTGTGCATGTGTCAAACAAGATGTGGGAGAGGAGACATGCGTTCCTCCGTCACACATGTATTAGTGTGTGTGCATGTTCGTCTGACCACAAGTGCGGTTTAAAGCTAATTGTTAGAGAACACTGAGGTTCAGAAAACCAGGAAGACCTGAGCTTCATTTCCTTAATTCACATGTAAAGTATTAGAGCCAGCTGGGGAGCCACTTAAACACCTGAGCCGCAACATGCTGCTTTTCATCCTTGGGCTCTAGAGAATTGTTGCATGTTCAAAGATTGTGAACTGTGGCTTTTTTTAATTGAAATTTTGAAAGACCTGCATTTTTGCTGGCTTTCACTGATGTAACACTAAATCGATTTAAATGTAAATCACAATTTAATTTGATTTGATCCAACATAATTTGATTAAATGCCTTTTTTCATCCAAAACCAATTTAATTTAATTCATAAAAATGTTCTTTTTTGCATTACTAGGGATTAAAATGAACAAAAGTGAACATTTTGTTCATAAAATTATTTTTTCCTGAATAATAAGCTAACGTAAAGTGCCTTTTTGTCTAAAAAAAATGTAAGAATTATGTTAAAAGTGAATCTCCTGAATTTGATAGTGATGTTGCATTTTTTTAACTAAAGATTGGGTGTTGGTTTTGTGCTGACTCTTTCTGAAAAGAGGCTGTCTCAGGGGGGGGGGCTACTCAGCTCAGCTCCCAAAGCCACGCCCCCTCAGAGGAGATTTTGGAAACAAAGGCTTCAGATCAACATTTTAAGACATTTAGGATTTTGGTTAAAAACGTCATAATCATGAACCACTACTGGGAATGTTTTTGCTTAACTAAAGATTGTCATTGGGGGACTTTAAGCAGCAGATGGTTTCAGACCTCCAGGCTTCAAATGTCTGAATATCTTTGGGCCGTGTCCACCATTCTCAGGATGGCCTATTTGGTCCACATCAGTTAATGTGAGTTTTCACTCTTGCTTATAATCCCCGGAAACAAACTGATGTGGATCAAACCAGAACCAAACACACGGACAGTGTGAATACACCCCAACAGCTTTACTGTCCCTGGAACCCTTTGATTGTATACTATGATTGATATTTGTTGGTAAAAATCTTTAGCTGCATTTTATTACCCTAATTTCATTACAAATCCGTGAGGTTAAAGTTGACATAAGAATAAAATAAAGAAGAGATCAGGGATCCCCAAACTGTTTCTTGTGAGGGTCACAAAGCGGTTTTCTTCTCTGATGTGGGGCCGGGGTCAGAAAAAGAAGTGTAAAAATTGCAGGATGCGTCTAAACTCTAAGTTTTAAAGTTTTCCAGAAAGCCACACATAACCAGACAGCAGCAGAGACTGCAGAAGAGTGGAATAAAAAGTTACACTATCCGGGTCTGGATCGCATGGCCAGACTGGAAAAAAAAAAAAATCATGCATTTCTGATAGTGTTCAGGGGGCCGGGCCAAATGTGGACCCCTGCTCTAGACCCTCATCGTGTTCCCAATATGTGTTACAGTTTTATCTTTATAAGGACACACACCATGACTGTTGTGTCAAAAAGCCTGTTAGTCAGTTACATAAGGACGAGGAAATTAACTGAATTCCAGCTCTCTTCATTTAATGAGGCTCGAGCACATCTCATTTCACCAGCAACTACACTTGAAAAGAACCCCTTCCCCCCCGCGCCACCTCTTTTTAGCCCCCACATCTCTGCCTTTAGTTTTGCCACTTGAGAGACTTCTGCCGCGCTAAGCAGCCAATGATTTACTCAGAGGCCTTGAAATCGTTAAGACTTTATTTCCCTGACATGTCTGGAGGTCAGCATCATTGTTCTGCTTCTACTCAAAAGCACTGACAACAGGAGCCGAGTGGAGATGTGAATCTGTCCGTCTGCAGATCTAATGAAGATCAGTCTATTAAATATCACTCAAAGCCTTTTGTTCTCCAGCAGATGGTAGACACAGATGTGTTTCTGCCAGAATCAAATAAAAGCTTAAACCATCTTTTTCTGAGCTGGTTTCACATAAAGTATCTGGAAGTTCTTGTCAGAGAGTAAAAAGGCATCAGCTTCTCCCGCCTACATCATCATCATCCGCTTAGTTTTTCCTGATGTCACTTCTAGTGAATACATCTGATTTCTTGGCTCATTGTTGTGTTTTGAAAAGATTCCTTTTGCATCCCATTTATGCCCTCAAACGCCTAAATTCTACCGTTTTTCCCTCTCTTCCTGTACGCCACCAAAAGGAGAAACTGGGATGTAGGATGTGGATCTTGGAGATTGAAAAGAAAACTGAGACACTTTTTTTTTCTTCTGATTGTGTGAATGCTTACCAAACCTAATAGTGATGCTCCTGCTCCTTTCAGTTTGTTTTTCAGCACATAGAAACTCAGTCACACTTTCAGCGATTTCAGGAATCTTTGTATCAAAACGTTCAGCTTGTTCAGAACATTAGTACTTGTATTTTTGGTATTCATAAACTTCATAATTTTTGAAATAATAAACAAAATATGCCCCATAGGAAATTAATAAGAAAGTCCTTAGTATTTAAAAATTTAAGTAGATTAGCAACAAGCGTTTAAATATATTCATGGGCTGTTTTCTTCCTTTATAGTAATTTTCAAAAGATTTGGAGTTTACCTAATATTTGAGAAACATGCTAACGTTTTTTGGCTAATTTGTAATCTACTTGTGGTTTTTTTAGGCTAATTTAGAGTTTAGCTTCTATTTTAACACCATGCTAACATTTTTTGCTAATTCAGTTTATTGACGAATTTTAGGCTATTTTGAAGTTCATCTAGTATTTAGGCAACAAGCTAGTTTTTTGGCTAATTTGGCATCTACTGAGGTTTATTATTCTTATTTGGAGTTTAGCTAATATTTTAGCAGCATGCTAAAATAGTTGATGACATATTTTGGCTAATTTGTTATCAACTGGGTTTTTTAAGGATAATTTAGAGGTTAGCTTCTATTTTAGCAGCAGGCTAACATTTTTGACTGATTTAGTTTACTGAGGAATTATGGTCTTTTTCGGACTTTAGCTAGTATTTAAGCAACAAGCGAGCTTTTTTGGCTAATTTGGCATCTACTGAGGTATTTTTGTCTAATTGTCTGATTGCTGAAAGCAATCAGA
>NC_050514.1:1748685-1754425 GCF_002922805.2 Oryzias melastigma
TTTCTTCAGGAATTGCAAATCTAGTTTGGACTTTAGCTCATGTTTAAGCAACACACTAAATATTTTTGCAAATTGGCGTGTTTTATGGATTTTTAATCAAGTTTACCACAGGTTTTTCAGAAATTTACGGCAACTTCAGCAGTCCTTCATAGTTTAATGAAATTTCCAGTCTGAAATTGAACATTTTGCGAATACAATTGGAATTTCAGCAACTCTTCAGCAATAAAGTAAATTGCGTCACCATTTTCAGCTAAAAGCTTCAGGATTTTCAGCAACTACTTTCAGCAAAAAAGCATTCACACTAGCATTATGGCAGTTAATGCAACTTCTCTAGTTTGATGTTGTTTTAATCAAAGCCTAAAATATTCCATCAGGGATGTTAGTATCTGTGTTTCTGCCAGTGTTCCTCCTCCACATTCCTCTCCTCCTAGGCAGGGTGGTTGTTACTTTCTCTGCTTTTATCTTGAATTTTCCCATCCTCTCTATCTTGTAAGTGGGCTGCATCTCCTGGTGTGAATGCAGAGATCTTTCCACAGGAAGAGGAAAGCTTCAACAAGACATTTTTGGTCTGGGGACTGCTTTCTGTCCCCAGACCGAATATCCCATCAAAATATAAATATCATAATCAGGCTTTTAATAATCGTTTACAACAGTTGCAGAGATGGTAGAATTTTGTAAAGAAACAGATGGAGTGGTTAGGATAAATGTTGCCCTGGAGCAATATTGTTTGGTGCTTGAGAGCAAACTACAAGAGAGAAGGAAAGTTGCTGATGCTGGAAAGGATGAAGAAGAAGAGGATGGAAAAGGTTGCTGAAGAGATCTGTTGTTCGGAGCTGAAGTGAAAAGGTCTATAAACAATGACAGCTGGATTTTTTTAAGCTTGATTGTAGCAATGGGAAATGGATTTTGCATTGCTTGTGGACAGTTCACAGGATCTGACCCCTTAAAGCTGCAGCTCTGGTCAGCTGAACACAACCACTTTGGAAAGGGTAAAGACCCACTCTGATGAAATTTGTGTTTTTTGTGTTTTTAACATGTTCTTCTGGTATTTTCTGATGATAGAGGAGATATATTGTAACAAAACAAGATTAAAATTGCATTTCTAAGTATTTATTTATTCAGATCATTGTGAATCAGGTAGAGGTGGGCGATATAGTGGTGTCAGTATCGGTATCTGACAATATTAATGTAATCTGAGTTTATTGTTTCAGTCTGATATGGAAAAAATCCACTGATATATTTCTGAGTGTTTTCAGATACGCTTTATTTTTGAAATGTAAACTTGTTTGACATAGGTCGTTGACATTGGGAAGCTCATGCTTACAGTCAGTCAGTAATTGTTCTGATTTTTATTTAGCTGTATTTATCTTTGATAGGGATACACGTTGTTCCTAAAATCCCACGAAATGGGAAGTTTATGGTTTAAGTTTATGTACTCTGAACGGTCTAAATGTTTTTCAAAGTTTTAAAGTGATATATGTTCCTATGAAATCCCATGCTGTATGTTAAAAAGGTCAAATACATTGTACAGTAAAGAAACGTTGTGCATTTCTGATAAAGAAACAAAAAGGAAATATAAACTCATTGTAGACACTTTAAAAATCTGTATCAGCAAATATCGGCCACAGTGGGGAAATATCTGTTATCTGCATCGTCTAGAAAAATGATATTGTCCCATCTCTAGAATCTGGAGCTGATGAAAAAATACTGTTTAAAAAATAGTCCCGCCCACAACTTAAAGGTGATTCTCTAATGAACACCTGCCGCTCTGCAGAAACTATGTCTTAGAAAACTAGACCGCTTTTTTTTAGTTGGCAAAAAACAACGAATAAATAAATCCTCGGTAACACTTTTACAACAGATCAACAGATGGTCGTAGTGGGTCTTTAACACCTATTGCACAAAAGTTACTTAACGAGAAGAAGTTTTTGCATTCAATATTTTGCTTTATTCACTGATTTAGGCAAGGGATTATGCAACGCTCTTAGCAGAAAACTAAGACAATTTATCCTTGTGGGATTCTGTACATAATAAAAAGAGAAACATTGGATCAACTAACAAAAGTTCTGTCTGTTTTGTTTAAATTATTAGTTTTTATCAAATTATGTTTTTTAGTTGAGTAAACCATCATCTCAAAATTGTAATTCGTTGAAAACCAATCATTTTAAATGTAACAAATTACTGAACTTTTGTTAACTGATCCAATTTTTCACTTTTTTCAGTGTCGCTGATTTACTTTGGAACAAATACTCAAAGTGGTGGAATGCAACCGTTTGATGCAAGGCTGTTAAGTAAATCTAAAGAATTTTAGTTCTGACTAAACAGAAAGTTTAGTTTTATTAACTGCTTATCTGAAGAATGAGAAGTATCAAATGCACTTTTATATTTTGAAATAAAAACTGCATTTTTAGAAATATACTCCTTTTTCTGAGTAGTGAGAGGACTATGGTTGACATGTCAGGTCGCTCTTTTGAGTTGGTGACCCCTCCTCTAGTCGGCGGGTCTAACCAGTAACAGGTTAAATGTTGTGTGAACTCATTTTCTTAGAACTGTAGTCTCGTTACTCATTGTTCCTTTCAAATTGGATTTTATTCCTTCAAGAAATGAAGTTCTCTCTCATTCTAGCATCATTCCAGTAACTTCAGAAGGAGCCGCACCACAAGTGGACAATCATTTACCCAAATGACTTTCAATCATTTACTAGTTTTATTCCTTTTTCTTGCTTGAGTTAATTTTTTAAACTTTGGTTGTTGTACGGCTACAGGAGGAAGCAGGTGATGAACTGTGAGCTCGACCCTGCTTGAACAGTCATTACCTGGCCTCTGATCACCATTTCAAATGCTTCTTTTGTCGTCTTTGTCGCTGATGGCTGCAGGAAAACTTTGTGCGTTCCCTCTGTCAGCGGGCAGGCCCTCGCACGCCCGCCATCCGATCAGATCAGACCCGTGGCCATATCTGGTCCTTTCTCTTCAGTCTGGATGGTATCGGCAGACCTGCATGCGGGGCAGAGTGGGCTCTGCTGGGCCGATCTTTTGATGGAGGCTGGTTCAGAGCACACGTATGATCTCAGCATCGCTCCGTTAGAGCTTTGTTGTTTTTGTTGCTGTGGAGCCAAAGATTCAGGTTATTTTAGCATCAACAATGCAGTCCTTCACTTTTTCAACATTAACACTGACTAAAATTTCACCAAATTGACATCGTAGAGTTTAACCTTTTTGTTCATTTCAAAGCTTTTCAAAAGCAACTTTTTATCTTTGTTTTTCACAATTTAAACGTAACTTAAAGAG
The DNA here is from genome assembly GCF_002922805.2 of Oryzias melastigma. Classification (NCBI taxonomy): domain Eukaryota; kingdom Metazoa; phylum Chordata; class Actinopteri; order Beloniformes; family Adrianichthyidae; genus Oryzias; species Oryzias melastigma. The sequence continues at coordinate 1,751,973 of NC_050514.1, forward strand.
TGAGTATGTGTATGTTTTTTTTTCTTGAACTAACATAAGGAATGTTTCACTTTTGCTCTGGAGAAAATGCTTCAGTCACCCACCCAATCTTCCTAATCTTTGCTAGCCTCTGATCTTTCACCTGTTTGAAAGAAAGTGTTTTCTGCTGAAATTCAAGCCTTTCCAGTGGAAAGGCTTCTGGAAAAGTGGTTCTGTAAATTTCTGTTTTTTGTGAAATGTTCTCTTTATGCTAGACTTGTTTTTGTCAAAGATTAGTTTTGTTGCTTTTTCTTTCCCCAACGGTACAATCTTCTTCTTTTGTGCCTTCGGGCAAACCCTCAGGTGGTACACTGGCCATACCCCAAATTAAATTTGTTTTTGTGAAATAACAGCAAATTTGGTTTAAAGTCCCACTCCAATCATTTTTTTACATATTTTAAAAACTTTCCCAGTGTTGTTTTTTAATGATCATGCTGTTTTTAGTCTAAATCATAAAAGAATGGTATCATTTCTGCAGAGCAGAGATAGTTCTTCAAAAATTAGCCTCTAAGTTGTGGCCAGGACCACTGGTGGGAAGTAGACTTGCGCAGAATTTTCCTTCATCCCTTTGTTTACACTCTCTCCCGCTAGCTTACAGCCCCTCACAACTCCAAGCTAACATTACCATTGCAACAAAAACAGCGAGCAATATCAGAGCTATGCAGCTGTACTGTTTTGAACCTGCTGATTGGACGAAGAAAAGAGACATACATAGATCTACTGTATTTGTCTACTCACATCTACAAATGACATTTTTCATCCGTTTCTGATTCAACATGATTTGAAGAAAGAAATACTAAGAAATGCAATTTAATTTTCTTAATATATGGCCTCCGTCATCAGAAAGATGCTACAATAACTTGTAAGAAAATACAATTTTTATTGGGCTGTCTGTATCCCTTTTACATTGAAGCTCTACACTCTAACCCCGGGGTCTGCAACCTGCAACTCTGGAGCCTCTTTTACCCTCTTTTACCCCTCCTTTGTGGCTCTTTGGTTAAAATAACATGTTTTAAAAAAATGTAACAAGTAACTAAAGGAAAAAGTAAGTAGTAAAGTTGAAAAAACAGTAAATGAACTTAAACTTTATTTAACTCATTAAAGGATGGAATGAATCAATAAAAACAAAGATTCGAACAACGGAAGCCGTAATTCTCCATCAATTCTTTGTAGTTTATCAACCATTTGGACTTAATTTGAGCTTCAAGTATCAAAGAAAATCAGTTTATTGTTGGAAAGCACAACCAGGATTAAAGCTACGTTAAATTATAATCCACTGGATTATAAAGCAAATTTCCTATTTCTGAACAAATTGACAGATTTAAAGTGTTCCTCGTGGTTTTAATATACAGTAGGGGTCACTTCATTAGCTCTGAGTTTTTGTTATATTTATGAGTTTGTGGCTGAAATGCACCAGAAACAGAAAAATAAACAGTTTTATCATTAATGACTTTACACTTCCTACAACATTTGCTGCATCGACATGATCCTATGGTGTAGGATGTCTTTTATTTTGAAAGTGAGTCATGCAAAACTCTGTCTAAAGTTATAAACTATTTCATATTTTTCAAAAAAGCTATTTTGTCTTCATGTTTATATTTTATTTATCCCCCAAAACCCCAAAATACTTTATTTAAATATATAAAATCAGTAGAAAAAATATAAATCGGAATCTTATTTTTCTAAAGGGTGAGTGAAGACTGTGGGTCCTACTGGGTTCTGGTTGGTGAGAAATTGACTGGAATGGCTCTTTAAGTGTTAAAGGTTGCAGACTCCTGGTCTAAACCTTCAACTGTTTATGCAATTAAATAAAGTCCATGGGATTATTCAACACTTTCCATTAGTAAACTGTCACTGGCAGCATCACTGAGGCCTTTTAGGAGCCAAGGAGGACAGAACTGCCCTGTGTGACAAAACGCCTGTAGATATTTTACATTTTATGCACCGTTTTTTTTTTTGCAAATTTAGAAACAAAAATCCAGAAATGTTGTTGTAAATAAATTTATACAGAACAAATTTAAACTTTTAACAATCAAAACATGCTCATTTTCATTTGCAGTGTTTTTCTCTCTAGAAACTCTAAAAATCACATTTTGATTTTGTTTTTTTTTTTTACATTTTTAATTGTTATAACACTATTATGAAATAGAATAAATTGTAAAATGATGATAGATATTAGAAATTCAATGTCTTCTGGAAAAAGGGGCTAAAGCACACATTGACAGGACATTCTCCGATCCTTTCATCGTAAAAATGAGCAGAAAAGTCCAGGCGGACATTTTGAGGCTTGGATATTAAAGGGTTAAGCCATGATTTCTGACTGAGACACAGCAGACTGCAAAGTGAAAGGAACTTTCTTCATAAAGTATACTTTGAACCCCGAGGTAATTCCAAATGTCTCACATAAACAAAGAAAAACATTAAAACTTTAATAT
>NC_050514.1:1755174-1784122 GCF_002922805.2 Oryzias melastigma
TAAAATGATGATAGATATTAGAAATTCAATGTCTTCTGGAAAAAGGGGCTAAAGCACACATTGACAGGACATTCTCCGATCCTTTCATAGTAAAAATGAGCAGAAAAGTCCAGGCTGACATTTTGAGGCTTGGATGTTAAAGGGTTACGCCATGATTTCTGACTGAGACACAGCAGACTGCAAAGTGAAAGTAACTTTCTTCATAAAGTATACTTTGAACCCCGAGGTAATTCCAAATGTCTCACATAAACAAAGAAAAACATTAAAACTTTAATATTGCGTTCTCATCTTAGTAAACCTAATATTAGTGACATGTCCCTGTTCACATATCATTCAATCCCTCCGACTCGCTGAGCACTTTCATAAACTCTGATTTAACTAATGACTGTGTTACCCCCCTCCCTTATGGCAGCTGCTGCTGCTGTTTGGGATGATGGCTTACTTAACTTGCTGTCGGAAGATGGTGGCAGAAAGACTGCGTTGAGATGGTTTTTATATTGTTCACATCTTCATTTTTTAAAATGTCCTGGGCCAAATTAACATTCATTGAGCTACAAAGGAATGTTTTTTATGAGAGCTTAAAATAGAAAGGTATCATCGCAGGGTGATATTAAAAAGCAATTTATGGTTTGGGACTGAGAAACTCACAAACATGCACATTCTTGATAGCTTTGGACTTTATTGTTTTTCAAGGTGGGGAGCTTAACTGGAGGAGCGTTATTATTCTGGGTTTTAGTGAAGGCAATGTCTGCAAATTAGACGTTGCGATGTTCTGCTTCCATCTCGTTATGGCGTTTGATGATCTATTAAGTGTTATTATGCCAGAGGATAACTACTCTCCAGCTTAAAGGAAGATACTTAACTGCAAAACTGCTTCAGCACAAAGAAACCGAGACAGACGAAGGGTGGGCTGGTTTCCCGGCTCTCTACTCCAACACTGCAAACTTAAAGATCCACTTCAATGAAAATTTGTGGTTTTAACATGCTTTTGTTGCATTTTTCCCACGATGATGGGTATATATAAAATAATTTAAGATTAAAACTGCATTTTCGAGTATGTCTTTATTTAGAATGGTGATAATCAGAAGCAAACAAAAACCAGCAGTTTGAAAGAGCTCAGGTTTTAGGGGGCTATAGTCTCCCTGCTCTGCTCCAAATCTAAATCATCCACTTGAAGACAGAAATATCCGTTAATATCTTCATTTTCCTCATCTGAGCTGCCCTAATCCTAAGGCTGCATGTAGCTCTAATATTGTTTGCCTTTTTTATGCTACACTGATGTTAGCTTGGGCTTGTGGGGGTCTGTTAGCTAGCAGGAGAGAAGTTAAAGGGTAACCAAACCCTAAATCAACTTTTTTTCTCTGTTGACCTCTATAAATAAGGCTTTAAGGTGCTGAATGTTGGTCTTTCCAAATTTTTGACAAATTGAATGTTTAATTCTTGAAAATACGAAACGAGGTATTACATTTAAATTTCATGATTGGTCAAACCATTAAAGTCCCACGTCATTTCAGAAGTCTAATGTCATGAACTACAGCTCCAGTAATGATAACATTCCAGCCCCCAAGCCCCACCCCTCTGACTGGATTCTCAAATTTCGGCTGTGGGTGGAGTCAGCCTCCAACTTCCCTGTTTGGGTACCCTTTAAACAAAGGGATGATGGGTTATCAATTAGGGCTGCCACGATTAGTCGACTAATCGACGACTAATCGACTATTAAAATAGTCGATGACTAATTTAATAGTCGATTAGTCGTTATTTTATATTATATGGAGTCAGAATTTAGTAAAATTGAAAGTTATTATGATATTCTGCTAGCTTCTTGGACTATTTTGGCATTTATTAAGTTTTTTAGGCTATTTTGGAGTTTTAATTTTAGCTACATGCTAGCTGTTTTTGCTAACAGGCTTTTTTAAGATGTTTTAGGCTGTTTCGCAATTTAGCTAATATTTAAGCAACATGTTTGCTGTTTTGGCTAATTCAAGCTTTTTTCGGTTTTTAGGCTATTTTTGTGTTTAGCTACATGCTAGCTTTTTTATCTAACTTCGGCTTGTTTTAGTTTTTAGGATATTTTGGAATTTAGCTAATATTTAAGCTGCATGTTAGCTGTTTTGTCTAATTCGGGCTTTTTTGTTTTTTAGGCTATTTTGTGTTCAGCTACATGCTAGCTGTTTTGGCTAACTTAAGCTTTTTTGTTGTTTTTTATTCAGGTCATTTTGGAGTTTAGCTAGTATTTCAGATACATGCTAGCTGTTTTGGCTAACCTAGGTTCTTTTTAGGCTAATTTGGCCTTTAACTAATATTTCAGCAGGCTATCAACATCTTCAGCCATCGTCACCAGCATCTTTTGCAACCAAATTCAGCTTACATTCTATCTACAATAATGCTAATGTGAATATATCTAGTTTTTAGTTAGTTTAAAGATAATTATGCTTAAGATGTGTGTTTTACATCCACTTGTGTATGACGCGATTAGTCGACTAATCGTAAAAAATAATCGGTGATTAGTCGACTTTTAAAATGATCGTTTGTGGCAGCCCTATTATCAATGTGGGGTTACTTCTACACCTACACAACTCGGAGGCGAATTTATGATGCATTCCTGCCACTCTGTAGAAATTATGTCTTAAAAAACAACACAGGTTTTTCGGATTTAGGATAAAAACTGCATAATTATAATTAAAAGAACCCTAGGAACAATTTAACAACTTTAAAAAGCCACTCTAATCAATCATGTTTTGGTGCTTTTTAGATATATATCTTCTTCATCGTTTAAATTATCCATAACTTTGTTCTGTTCCAGATGAACATGATGATTGATAAAGACTTGACAGAGGTTTTTGGAGGTCTGAGTGACCTTATCGTCTTTCTAGTTTAAACAAGCAATTACGCATCTGGCACAAGTTTGGCACAAGTTTTATGCAACATATGCATCCTTGACTCTGCCCTTTCTTTGCTTTTTCTGTTGCTTCCTTCTTTAAACAGACAATTGGCCTGTATTGATTTCTGGAGCATTATTCCCTGGATGACTCATCCGCTTGCTCTGAGGGTCGTGCCCCTTCAAGGAACTGCTTTCTTCAGGTTTCTTGCTCTGTTTTTTGGCGATCTCCGTCGATGTGAAAGGTCCCCTCTGGGCCTTGAGGCTTAGAATGATTGCTCATGATAGCAGGTGGGGAAGATTTACAGTCTATTCTTTCTTCAAGAGGAATATCAGCAATTGAAGAGGACTGGCAAGAGGTGTGCGTTCGCACCCACAAGCAGAATCCGGCCTTGTTGACCGCTTTGTGAGCGTTTGACAGGTGAAATAGTGTGGGAACTGCAGGGAGTGTTGCTTTTAAAATGCTTTTTGTTGCACTTGTCTGGGATGCGGAGGTGCTTGGTGAATGCTCAATAGCTCAGTAGGAGCCTCAAGTGAATGGTTGAGGACTGGAGAGAAAATGGCTGCCCGTGATTGCTGCACAAATTGTTGCTGAGGCTCTTCTGGTGGGGAAATTGTCAGCATGTTTTCCTCCCAACCGTTGACTCCCACAGAGAATTTCAAAAACAGATTTTTTGTTTCCCTTCTGATTTGACAAAGTCGTAGTTTGTCTGTTTGTGAACCAGAACCAATTGGACGCCATGTAAACTGTTGAGCCACATATGAACCCAGATTTCCCAACATCCTAGTCTCCCAGAAGAAAGACACCTGCGCTCTGGCGTTTACTGTCGTGGAATAAAGCTTGTTGACATGTGTTGTAGAAATGTTTGATGGAATATAGTAAATATGACTCTGGAAAATATGCTATTAATCAAACTGGTAATTGTTTTGTTCTGTTGTTCTGGTCCAGGGTCCTTAAGGTCAAAGCTCTTTCCATTACAAAAAGTTGGTTGTTCCATAATGATGCAATGAGAGAGTCAAACAGGGTCCTGAGACAGGAAAATTTGGGCGAGTTTTTTCTCGATCAGAATGTGTCTCATTATTGCTTGAAATAATCTTTCCAAAAAGTTTGGTTTGAGATTTTCAGGTAAGAAAATGTAATGGATAAAACTTCTTGGTGAAGATGGGGGGGTTCACTGCTGTATTGGATGCCTTAAGGAATGCAGTTTTTACTGGAAAGGCTTGTGGTTGCCTTTAAGGATGTGGAAAGTAAAGCAGAGTGAAGCAAGTAGAAGAATTGTTCTGAGCCAGCGCCTAGCAAGAGCCATTGTTCATCCTTCCCTTTTCAGCTCAAGGAGACAGAGTTTCACACGCCACTTGCAGGCATCCTGCTGGGCAGCCCCGGAAGGGGGCTATTGCAGCTGGTAAAGAAGGCCTGGCCATAGGGATAAATTACTCTGAATGGAGGGGTCTGTGTTTGCCGTTTTCTCTCTTTTCTGAAAGGAGCCAGAGAGGGGAAAGAATTCAACCCCAACCACAGGTTGTCCGCTTAGTTTCTGGAAAGCTCTGGCTTCCAAGTGACCAGTTTAACATCCCTGCACCCACACTGCCCAGAAACACCACTCCCACCTTCTCTGGAATGCATTAGGGTTTTGTTGTCCAGTAGAGACAGCGGTGGTTGCCATTTGAGGGTTCATGACTTCATAATTTATGCACTACTGACAATTATATGGTTTACACTGCAATGAAGTCATGACTATTACCAATTTTTCTCAGGCCTACCTTCATGCCAGTTTAGTTTATTTTTAAACACTGTAATCGTCATTAACTGTACACCTACTTCTAAAAATGGTCAAGTCTGTGGAGATATGTTTCAACCTTGAAATCTGACCACCATCTGTTGTTTTCAGATCTTCCATAACAGTGTGACATATTTTTCACCTCAGTTTACTGGTGGGCCGTTGGACTGATGGAGAAAACAGAACGTCTTAGAAATTTACCCTCCCAGTTTTTGGCTCATGTCCCAAGTATTAACATCTCTGAGCGTCTGGTCTCAGCATGGAGAATGTTAGAGATGCAGGCTCCAGTCCCCTCCCACAGAGCCTCATTTTATAACTAGATATTACAGAACTGGACCTCATTGCCTGTTCTCCTCATTCAGTCAAAACCCATAAAGTGGGTTACAGCTCGCCTCCACGGAATGATCCCCACTCATTACACTTATCCTTCCTGTGTGAATTTACACTCATGGACATAATTGAGCTTAAACGGATCTGGCGTCCAATAGTACCGCAGGGTCTGTTCAGGATCACTACTCCAGCTCATGTTCTGGTCTTCATACCCTGCAAAGCTCTCGAGAAAACAACAAATACCAATCATACTCTTTACAAGTCTCGACAATTCTAGCACCATTTCATACAGACACCATTTTATACTGTCTTGCTTTAAACACCTAAGACGGTTTACTTATTTATTTTCTTAAATTACTAAAAATACTTCTAGTAAACAACTAAATACTCATTTTACAGTTTTACAGCAACAAGATCAATAAGGACAACTTCAGTTTTTGACTTGCATTTTAACCTTGAACACTAGAGATGTCACCAGCAACACCTAAATAACACATGCTCTTTGATCGATGGATTGGTTTTCCACTGATTTACAACACATTACTACTGTAAAATACTGCATAACAGCACAAGGCTGATTTTCTCCGCTTCAGAATACAGTAGAATTGCATTAATTGAATGACAATACTGGAGCTAAAAGTGTTAAAAGATTAATTCAATTCAGTTTTATTTATATAAAATGGCCTCATTGGGCTTCATGCTGGTAATTGTACAGGAGCAGAAGGTTGCTTATAAAATATAAACACTAGCTAATTGTTAAACTAAACAGAATAAATAAAGCTGTTTATTTCTGTCCTTAGACCCTCCCTCCCGGTAAGGAAACACTCCTAAAAAACATGATTCAGGAAAAAAGAAGAAACCTTAGAGATGTCCACATGAAGGAGGAATCCTCTCGCAGGACGGACAGGCAATTTACCAGGACTATTAAAGAGGAATTAGCTTATCTAACTCTTCAACTACGTATTTGAATCGAGTTCAGCCAGATAGGACTAGGGGACAGGTGTGGGAGAGGTCCACAGCCAAGACAAGCCAGAGGTGAGGTCCACGGGCAAGAACAGAAGCACAAACGATCCACCAGGAATCCCTCCCACTCTGAGATATGAGATGACATCAGAGGCGTGGTCCACGGCCAAGAACAGGAGTATGGGGATCCACCTGGAATCTAAAATCCTTCCCAACCCGGAGGGGAGTGGGAAAGAGGAACAACACATGAATCACACTGCACCAAACAAAAGCACAGAGAAATAAATATAATAAATAATAGATGAGAGGTGAAGTAAATGAGAATAGAGAACAGAACCCCAGAGGTGATATGGATAATAACCATGATAGAATGATAGAAAATCTCAAATTTTCTATTCCAAAGAAATAGTTAAAATGGTAGTGGCTTAATAAAAAGGATTGGGGAAATTTTATCTATTTTATTAACTTTTAGAGCAAAACCATAGAAGAAAAACCTAAATCCCTTTTGCATGTCAATTCAGATATACAAACCTTTATCTTCATCTCAAGTCAGTTAAAGTAATTAGCTGTCTCAGTTTTATGTATCAGGCATATCCAATAATAAAATAAAGTCAAACATCAATCTTTCTATTTGGAATGAAGGCCTACAGATCTGCCACATGCTGTTTCTCATGCCTTCATCATTAAGTTTTGCATTCTTCTTGCCATCTTTTTATCTGCTTTTCTGTTGTTAATGGGGACCCACCAATTGAAGAGGTGGGATTGATTTTCTAAGAACATAAAAAACCTAATATTTTAAAGTTGGAATTGTAAAAGCAACCATTGTGACCTTAATATTTAGCCTACATAAAAAATGAACTCCAGGCCCATTTGAGGTTGTGACCTGTGAAACCTTAAAAGAGGCCTCAGTTTGGGGAATTTAGGGCTCAAATTGAGATAGTGAAAGGTTTCATTTGTACGTGTGTGTGTGTGTGTGTGTGTAGGATAGTCAATTGGCCAAAAATCCAATCTGTGGATTAGAGGGAGCTTGAACAGCAAGTGCTAACTCAGCACATTACCCAGCAAGTGTACCGCTCACAGCCAGAGGCAGCGCTTGGCTGTTTTTACACTGCTAGGCTTGACATATGCATTCATGCACAAACATACGTGTACACACACCCACACAAAAATCCCATCTATATAATAGCCAGGGCATGGTTTTAAACTCCAGTAGGTCTCGCATTCTAATGTAATCCTGCTGTAACTCTAAATGATGTTTAGTAACGAGGCTTAGTCTTTCAAACGCCTCCCCTTCGTCTCACTGGTAAGATCAAGTTGCTGCTTCAGCAGCTAAGGAACATTTGGGCCGAACTTTCTCCTTCCATTTTCTTTTTTGTGCTTCGGCCAAGTGTCTTACTCCGTGTAGAATGGTTGCTTTTTCACCCACACTTCATCAAATCCCCACATGATACTTCCCACACAGCCTTTCAACTGCAGACCTGTGTTCCACATCTACCTCGTCTATGCACCCACTGCTAGCAGGGGTTTCTTGTTTGGCTGTTTGTCATTAAAATTGGATATATAGCCCACTCTTATTGGGTTATAGACTTCTAATTTTCATCCAACAGTGAGGTCATAGTGGCGTTTCACTGTTTGTACAGTGTTCCCTCGCTGTATTGTCTTGCTTTTTAGCGAGACTGAGAAATTTAGTGCGACTTTGGAGGCTTCTCTTGTTACCCTGATCTGAATCTTGATTGGCTGTAGATCTTGTCAGTCAATCTCCTTTGAGCCTCGTCTCCGTGTGCTCTCCAAATCATCGTGATTAGATCTTTGTTTTCCTTCTACGATCCTGGACTTATTTTTCTGTGAAGGTTTGAACTTTGAGAGTTAAAGCAAGAGAGAAAAGTGTGAAATTTTTTTTCTGAGAAAAGGTGTAAAGTGAGGGTTTCTACAGCCTTAAAACGTCTGTAATCCTACTTTGCAGATTTCACCTTTCACGGGTTATTTATGGAACATATCCCCCTGCGATAAATAAGAGGAAACAAATTATTTAGTTTGGCTGTTATGAAGCAAACAGTTGAAACCATCTTCAAACACAACTCCCGTTTGCAATTAGCCAATCATTTAATTGATTAATAAAATCCCTGGCTTTTATTAGTGAACGATGTAGGCTGCAAAGCTTTGACGGGGAGCCATCTGGTGTTTTCGGAGACGTGTTTTAGACCTGTAAAAGAGGCAAACATCCACACATGTGGGCAAACGTCTCCCTGCTGAGTTATGTTATAACATAAGAATGTGATTGAGTGCTGTGGATAGATAAGACTGGAGTTTTAATGAAAGTCTGAGATGAGCTGGCGTCAACAGAACCGTGCCACTGGACCGACTGCTTCCCATTTCAGACGCTCCTGTGTGTGTTTTGTGAGGCACCGAGAAAACCGGGAGGATGAGTTTGTGATGACGGGGCCGCTTATGGAAGATTTTTAGCTATGCTTTGAAGATTTGACTGCAGCTCAAAACTTGTTTTTCTGGTATTTTTTGCTGTACTGGAGGGTGGAAAAGCAGATATTTTAAGGCTTTAAGAAGTTCCTCAAAAAGTTTAGCTTGACTACATCTGCTGAGGCATGTTGTTCCTTCGCTTTGGTCTTGTTCCCAGTTGGACTCAACATATGTTGCTGTGGTTATACTAGCGTGCCGCATCAGAGCAGCTTAACCTCCACTTGTAAATTAGTAGGTTCATATGAACTGAGGGGGGCGATGAGCTGCTTGTCAGCTTGTATCCAAGCCTCCTCTTTAACCCAAAGCTATCTCAAAACGCAGCGAATTTGAATGAATATGAATGTGTCGTGTGTGTGTGGTACTTCACAGCTTCCTAATCTAGTAATGAAAAAGAAGCAAAACCAAGAAAATGGAGCATGTAATCATTGCAGCTCCATCAATCAATATCTTTTTCTGTAAGCATGTATCTGTAAAACGGAAGCCAATAAATTCATGGAGACTCACCAACAGCCACTTTAGTCCTTTTATGACTTCTGTTGTGTTAATGCACCTCTGAACCAGACAAGAAGAAGAGACACATGGATAAAAAACTGTTGCATTTTATCAGTGAAGAGCGGCTTTAAGATGAAAGAATATCTGGAAAGAAGCAGAATTTTTGAAGAATTCTACTTATTATTTGGACTCCATTATAATATACAATGGTCCAATTCACTTTACAGAAGAAATAAATGTTGGTTATGGTGAATGTTTCTAACAAGGAATTTCAAGGTTTTGGAATAATTATAAGAAAAGACTCCTTTCCTTTTGTGTGTGACCGAACTGGACTTCTGATCGTTTCCATTACAAAGTGAACCCGTTAAGCGGTTATCTTTTTAATTCTCTGTCCGTTTCTGAGTCGGCTGATGCTATCCTCACTTTCGCTATAGTCGCACCGTTTTGACGCACAGCTACGTCATCGGTCTACACCCAGCATGCGCTTTGATGGTCCAACACTCAATAGAAATGCTCACTTGAACTGCCCGGAACATTCTAAACAGACCAAGAGGGGACTGGTCTGGTCTGTACCACTCAGTGTCAACAAGGCATAAGTGGCCCAAAAATCCAGTCCGTAGATTTTGTAGGGTGTTCTAAAGTTCAATATTCAGGGAGTTTACAAAAGAGTCACGTAAAACATTAAGATTATTGGAGCGCAGTTACAAGAAAGCTGCAGAATTATGACTTTTTTGTGAGGGTTATCAGGTGAAGGTCAGTATTTTTTAAAAAGGCACTCTGCAGAGTAATATGATCGACTTTGACCCCTTGATCAATGACCCTTTTTAACATATTCTTGATATTCCTAGGTTTTCATTCATTTGTGACATTTTTTCCCATGGTGCAAGTTATTTGAGTTATAAACTGACTTATCAGATTCCTCCTTCTCTGTCATTCCAAGTGTGTAATTGACAGATTTTGTGTAGCCTGCTTTCAGTGAAAGGAGTGTGGACTTCCAGCTGCCATAGAGTGGCTGCCATAGAAACAATGACTCAGACAGACACAGATCAATCACAGTCAACTGATGATGTTTGCCTCCAACATGGCGACGTCCGTATCGCGAAAAAATGACAACCGAGTTGACTTAATTTGGTAGAGCTGGAAGAACTCAGTTGGTAAAATTCTGATATATAGTCAATATTATGTTTTTCTAGTCTGACCCTTACACCTTGATAATCTTAACAGATTAAACCAGCGCAAAGCCATAACACTTTATACCAACAGTCCACCATAGCAGTAGATGGTTTATGGTTCGGACTTACCTGTCTGCTTGAATTAAAGCTAGAAATGTCACAAGATCCTTCCATTAAAACACTACTTTGGTCTATAAGTAAGGCATGAAAATGTTTTTATTCTAATCAAAGTCTAAATAAACCAACCTTAAGTATTTTAGGAACCAACTTGTCTTTCTTGGTAAAGAATTGAAGTATCTGCCCAGTTTGTACTCTTTCTCTCAACACTATGTCCTTCCACCTCAAAAAACCCAGAGATTTCCATAGTATGAATCATGACTGACTGAAATCGCAGGTGAACAGTCGTCTTGTGTAAGCAGCCAGTCATCCGTGACGTGTTGTCGGCGGTCTCATGCAGCGAGGAGTGACAAACACTGGACGTTGTTTCCCAACAGAGAATGGACGCTGGCTGTGCCCATTCTCACTGTGCAGCGCTGTGCAACACTGAGCTGTGCAGCCACATTCAGCTGCTTCACAACGGCTTGTGCTAAGCGGTTAAGTCACAGCAACTCTTCACGGCTGAGGACTGGCAAAACACAGAGGTCAAACTAAAGGCTTGACTCATTTCTCACATACCTTACCTCATACATGTGTTTACCTTTCGGGGCATCAGCCCCTATGTTGGAAGATCTGACCCTTCTAGTAACCTCCTGGGAGGTCCACTCCTAATTGCGTGAAAAGCTTTTGATATTGTTCTCAGATTGTGGCCACCTGCTCTCCAGGCTGGGTAAGTATTGTGTGCTTTGGGCCCATCTCTCTCTCTTCATTTCTTCACAGTTGGCATTCAAGCATTCGATTGAAAGAACAGTGAATTGGTGCAAAAGAGTAGGAACATTTCCTGGCTAGGTCGTCTGCCTTGTGCTAGCTTCTGTTTGGGTTTGGATTGTGAACCCAAGCTGGTAGTGACTAACAGTCTAGATTAAAGTAGCTCAAGTGAGTGATTGTGGAATCCCCTTAGCCTACCTTTGGGGGAAGCACCTGTCTTACCCCACACCCAGCCTCTTCAGGGTTCTTATTTGGCCTTAATGTAGCCAGCAATGGAGGATCCTCGGTGGTCTGTGTTTTCTTTTTCCTCAGCTGGAGGTTTGATCACTGTCTCATTTGACCCTTGGCCGTAGTGTCCTAATCCTAACAGTCAGGCATGTCTGCCTAACAGCACACGACAGAGCAAGAATTGAAGTGAAACTTTTTCAGAAACAAATGTGCTGTTTTTCCAAACTATAACTCTTAATTTCTTTTCCAAAAATTGACGGTGCACTTTATAACCTGGAGTGTATTATATATGGATCATTTCTGGTTGTGTTTACGGATTTTGAGGCGAGACAAAAGGTACACAGTCTGTATTTTTATTTTATTTTTACAAGTCTTGATGCTACTGTAAATACGCTTACGTGGCTAACGTGTAGCGGTGTCGAACAGGTTTTTTTTTCATGTTTCTTACAAAGTTAGGAGTTAGCATAGTCACAATAAAATGTGTTTTAGTGGTATCATTTTTGTTTCCGTGTCGCTAACATAGTTGGTAGTTAGAGATATTGTGAAAACGCTAATGTGGCTAACATGAAGCGTGTCAAAAGTGATTTTTATAATTACTGTGAATGAAGTCTGACTGACAGACTTATCTCTGACTATTTTGTTTCTATTAATGCGCCTTATATATTGGTGCACCTTATAGATGACACTAGTTCAAAAATAGACCATTTATTGATGGTGCCTTAAAATCCTGTGCACCCTACAGTGCAGAAAACAGTCATTGTTTTGCACTCTTGTTAAATAAAATTAAATTCTGGATTTTAAATTTAGACCAGTGTCTTTTAAAGTCTCACTCTAATTGTGAATGCTTCAAAGTATTCACACAATAATGATTCTCATGCTCCTTTACATACGTGTTTGGCAAGCAAAAACTCAAACACACTTTATGCAATTTCAGCAATCTTGGTATCAAAATATTCAGCTTGTTCAGGACATTACTGCTTGTACTTTTGGTATTTATAAGCTTTGTAGTTTTGAAATATTGAGCTAAATATGCCCCACAGAAAATGAACGAGAAATCCTTCAAAAAACTTTCACATATCCGTTCAGCTAGAGACACCATTCCAACTTTAAATGTTTTTTTAGGGTAATTTGAAATTTAGGTTTTATTTTGGCAACATACCAGCTGTTTGCAAAAATACTAAAGTATTGGCTAATGTAGACATTTTTCCATTTTTAGGCTAATTTGGAGGGTTGCTAATATTTTAGCATAAGCTAGCTGCTTTGGCAAAATTAGAAATTTTATTCCATTTTTTTTATTTCAAGTTTAGCTAATATTTTAGCAATATTCTAGCTGTTTTGGCAAAATTAAGCATTTTTGCACTTTTTTTGGCTAATTTGGCATTTAGGTCATATTTTAGCAAGCTTTCAGTTTCAGCATCTTCAGCAGCCACATTCAGCTTACAGCATTCACACTAGCATTTTTACATGCAATACCATATATTTAGTTATCTTTTCATCTGTTTTCCAAGAGGCTTTTAATTATGATGATGCTGTTTTTAGCCAAAATCAAAAGACCCGTGTTTGTCAAGTGTCTGATATCCTGTGTGGGTTTTTAAAACAGTACTATGACCATGCTCGGGTTTGCAAGTTAGTAGTTAATAAGTTATTTTGGAGTTGGAGTGATCTACAGATTTAGAGAATAGAAACAGTTTATTGAATTATTTAAGTGTATCAGCAATGAGTCAAGAATTAATATAGATAATTAAATATCTCATACAAACTCTAAGTTAAGGGTTTACACAAACATAATCTCTGTAAGGAATATTCATAAATTCACAAGCATCCTTTCTATGGCAGCCAAGTGATAGTTTGAGCCCACTGAGGGAGTATAAAGAGAATGATCAGCACACATGGAGTTGTTACATAAAGCTGAAGGAGCCCAGATAAAGCAGCCTGGTGCCTCTAAAGAGTGCCAGCACAACAATCCTCTGATGCATCAAACAGATAAAGCATCACATGCATGGCTGTGTTTTTTGGAGACACTAGCTCACTTTGTACTGCAAGGAGAAGCCTAACAGAAATACATCTGTCTGTTTAAAGTACAAAGGCAGTATGATCTGCTTAAATTATCATCGATCTAAGAGGAAACATTGCTCCAAGTGTCTGGAAATCAGCATGGTGGGAAAAGTCAGGAAAGAGTGTAAAATCACTCTTACCTTTTTGAACTTTTTAATTTTTTTTTTTTTTTTACATTATTTATATTACTTTATTTTCAGCATGATTCTACACTAAAATAGTAAGATATAACTGACTTTTTATGTATAGTTTATGTATAATTTGTTTAACTAATTTGTGTGAAGAGTGCCGGTTGGTAGTGGATGAAAAACCCAGATCCACTTGAAATAAAATTGTGTTTTTGTGGCATTATTCTAACAGAAATTCTGCTTAAATTTGTATTTCTGAGTATTTCTTTATTCAAATTGTTGTGAATCAGGAGCTAATGATAAAGTGCACTTTGAAAAAGGGCATATTTGTGATTAAGAAAATACGCTGGGTGGGCCACATGCTCCCTGCTCCAAACTCTAGGCTATAGGGAAGAGAAGAGGGGCGGGGTTGCCCAACCCACAACTCAGAGGAGACAACTCCTGCTGCTCTGCAGAAATTATGTCCTAGAAAATGACACTGATTGTTTTTTTTTAATTTTAGCTAAAATGTCATAATAATTAAAATGGCTTAAAAAATCACATTGTGTCTTTAAAATATTTAAAGGTACAAATTTAGACTGAAGAAAAAATATTTTTTTAAAGCATCAGCAGGCATTTAGGACATTTTTTTTTACTATCTGGAGTGATTGTGGCTTTAAGTTCTTAGAAGAAAAATCTAAGGCCTGGAATCATGAGAGATGAGAGGTGCCCACTGCAGAGCCAGAGTGTGGAAAGAATCTACATTTCATTGACAATTATGTGAGAAAAAGATTAAAATGTTCCTCGAAAAGACGCCTTCAGGAAATGAAGGCAGACTTTCCAGGGCTAAATGATGAACTGAAGAAATTGAAGCTCATAAAGGGTGAGCCAAAGCCAACTTCAGGCTAAGCTTTCCAAGAGGGAATGGAGACTTCACTGGCCTTGAAGTTATTTGGGATGAAGTATCACATACATTTTTGTCAGACTAAATTATTTCTTGTTTCACAGAATAAGAGAGACTTTAGGGCTGGAGCACAGTTTTAAATGCACTCTGACAAAAATTGTGTTTATGACATGTTCTTGTCTCTCTTTTAGCTTGTTGTGCATATGAGTTTGGGGATTTGTTTGTGTTTTATTTATGTTTTCGGACCATAATTTCCGTACACTTGCAGCACGTTGTGGTTTGATGGTTTCATGCAGAACTTGTGGCGTTCTGCTCAGAGCCAGTGACCTCATCTTTTTAAAGCATGTTTGACAAATGCAAGGCCAGTGATGTGGTCTTGTGTTGTAAGACATTTGCCCTGGTGCACAGACTCTAATTTAAGTGTGTGAAAACACACGCGCACATGCATGTACACATCCGAATCCAGCTGAAACGTTTTGGGTACAAACGAATGGCACACAGTCGCCGAAGCAGCAGGAATCTCGGAGACCAAACGCCACGCCCCTCGGGCCCGAGGATTGCAGGAATTACAGACTGCACAAGAAAATTAAAAAGACAAGTTAGAGACGGGGAAACTCGTATGACGCCATCTCTGCTCCCTGCCATTAGTGGGGTGTTCTGGAAACAAGGGGCAGTAAGCAAGTAAGAAGAAAGGAGGCAGAATTTGGTGGGGTAGTGAAGAAGGGATGGTGGAAAGACAAGAATGAAGAGAAAAAGAGGGAGAGAGGGAAATGAAAAGAAAGAGGCCATTAATTTCATGCTGTGGGAGGGATCTGAAGGTTACTGAGCTCTGCCTGCCAGGCCCTCCTGGGTTGACTGATGCCTTTGTGAGGAGGCCAGCAACCACACACACACACACACACACACACACACACACACACTTCAAGAAACGTTGGGTTGCGGCTGGCCAGTTTCAGCAAAACTGACACACACAAATACGCACAGATGGTTATTAATGGGCTTCAAAGTGAGGGCAAAAAGGGAAACCTTTATTTATAACCCTCCCGGTCATGCTTTCACTCCGATCTGTCCGGAGATGCGCCGTTTTTATTGCTGCAGTGAAGTATTCAAGCGCTGTGGAAGATTACAAGTATTTTGGCATACCTGTTGTGTTTGTGAACATTAAGTTTTACTGCGTAACTCTAGTAAGCTTTACTTTCTGGCCTTTATTTTATGTGTATTCTATCAGGTTAGGTTACAGAGAAACGTACTGTAGCAGCTGTTTTCTACATTAATGACTTTTTCTTTCTTTTTTTTTTCTTTTTTTTTTTACAATTTTCCTAATATTTCTGCCTTGCTTACAAAAAAGTTAGTCATAAAGACCAATATAAGCTTTGTCTAAATCCATGTTTTACTGAACTTTTCAGTGTCTTTTTTGTCATCACACAAAGTTTTCCATTTCTGCAAATTTGTTTCAATTACTGTTTTTTGCATCAGACCACCAACATCAAAATCGGTCATGATCAGGCCTGCACAACACATCGCAAATGTATCGTTATCCCAATATCAGCCTGTGCAATACAAGTATCGAAAAACACTGCTTAAACTTCGCTAAATGGTTACCATAAATGTTTACACATGCAAAAACAATCTTATGGCAGCGTGATGTATGCATTTAACCAATGGAATGGACCTCTTTATGTTAGATACTCACCTCCTATGTAGACGTGGGTCATTTGGAGTATAACTTAAGTCCTGTTGAATTGATGTAAATAAAACTGATGCAGTGAAATTAAAATGTTTTTTGGCTACATTTATTGCAAGTCATATCGTCATTCGTGTGTTTTCCTACCAAGAAGCTTGAAATTGTCGTGCACTTCAGAAAAATGTTTCTCATTTATGACGATTCAGTTATATGTTACTTGAAAAGATAAAGTCAGAGAAAAGTAAGTAAGGACATTTTTGTCAATTTTTTTGAGAGAATAAAGAAAATAGACTTTATTTTGGTATATCGTGATATAGATTATTATTGCGATATAAAATAATGTATATTGTGATATACAGTTTTTTTTCAAATTGCCCAGCTCTACTGTTTCTTATGGATTTTAACATTTTTTCCATCCACCCAAACCTGCACATGCAAGGAGCCCGCTAGTGCTGTTCCATAATAAGTATGCCCTCCTCATTCCCCTTGGGTGCCCGTTTCGTACTGTAAGGCCGCTGTCCAACAGCATCACCTGTGCATCATAAATATGTGTAACGTACATTACGGTGGCTGCTCTAGCCTCAATGGAACAGCAAGACACACCTGTGCTCACTTTAAGATGCACCCTCCACGGTCCCGGACAACCCAAAATGTGACAAAGCCATTAGACTTCTTCTTTAGTGTTCAGTGATCATCAATTCATTCAAAAGGCGCAAATTTGGAATGACCATTTTTTTTTTTTTTTCTTCTTGAGCTTTCAACGAGAGCAGGCCTTATCTGGAATCTCTTTGTTGTATCTTACATTGATTTGTGGCCAAAAACGATTGCAGAAACAGCACATTTCTGAAAACATTGCCAATAATCAGTTTTGTTGCCATAAGCTAATCAAGTGCGGTCAAACAGGTTTCTCACCCAGCGGGAAATGAAAAGAAGATGCATCAAAGCAAAGAAGTAAAAGCCCTCACAAGCTGCTCTGCACTGAAACCTGAAAAACGGCTTCCACTAGACCAGGGTTCTCAAACTTCATTTACCTTGGGGCCACTAAAGGCGGAGTCTGGCCGAGGCTGGGATGTATGGGGTTCCATTTGGGCCAAAAATATGTTTTTTTGTCATTTGTCTATGTCTACTGAACAAGTTAAATGAACATTTGTTCAAGTCCATGTACTACTAAACAATATCTTCTGTGTGTCCTGTGAAACAACAGTAGCTAACAACGCTAGTAACTATTGCTAAGGACTTTTCTGATGACCAGATCCAACAACAATAGTAAATGCAAAGTTTTAAGCATAAAGCTGAAACATCACAAAGCAAATACAAAGATATCATCAAAGAAGCGTGGACATGCAGAAATATTGCTTAGTAGACATTGAACTTTTATATAAAGGCGGGAGCCGCAAAACATCAACTTGGAGGCCGCAAATGGCCCGCGGGCCGCCAGTTTGAGACCCCTGGGTTACTTCAAAGAAGCTCAGAACTGTTTGGTTCTGCAGGATGACGGCAATAACCTCTTCAGACCTGGAATCCACATGTGTGGACATCGCAATTTGGGTTATATTACCAAAGTAGTTATTTATGTTTATTTCTGTGACTACATGAGTAGAGCAGGGGTGTCGAATTAATTTTGGTTGGGGGCCACATTCAACCCATCTGATCTCAAGTGGGCCGGACCAGTAACATAATAGCAAAATAACCTATGGTCCACTTGTTATTTGTAGCTGTGTTTATGTTTTGTTTTTTTTTCTCAGTTGGAAAAATGCCTCAAACAACCTAGTATCCTAATTATCTTTATCTTTTTGACAACAACATTTTGGTAATTGTGATGTCACACTTAATAATTTTTATAGCCACTTAAAGACAGCGAGGCTGGCGGGGAACCTAACTTGTCACATGTGTTTATTTCTTGATCTTTAGTTATGCTGGTATTTCTTTTCCTTTGCTCCCCCTAGTGGCAGAATCTGTAAATAACCCTGACCTCCCACAGGAATAAGCTAGAAACATGCTTTTTCACCCCACCATCCTTATATTTATTTCTCTTGATGCTGGGCTGGATTAAACCATCTGGCGGGCCGGATGCGGTCCGCGGGCCGTATGTTTGACACCTTTGGTGTAGAGGGTTTGCTCAAGTGTTAGCTCAGGTAGCTACATTCTGATTATTGACCCATGGATGTCACACTGTTGCTTTTTGGTTATGGATTGTCAGAACTGCCACTTGTAAATAAAAAAAAAAAAAGTAATATAATTTGTGTAACTTTTTAGGGCTTGACCTTTAACACCTGAATTATCACCAATGACACATAAATAATACACGATCTCTGACATACAGTAAATGTTCGACCATTTACGCGATCAACATAAATCTTCTTATTCTGTCATAGACAACTGTAAAGTGAAACACAGAATTCTCAGCTGAAATGACTGTAATTGCATAAACAGTTGAAGAGCTACGGTAGTCGAAAGACTGTAAATACTAGAGCTGAAGCTCGGATGTTGAGTAGTGTTGCTGACTTTATTACCATGATCACGTCAGGTATCTTGAACATGTGTGGCCAACTCTAACCCCATGTGACTTGTGTGTTTGCAGGTGTTCAGGCCAGTGCTGAGTGTGTGTGTGGGAAAAACCACTTCACATGTTCGGTCAGCGCGTTCGGAGAGTGTACCTGCATTCCTGCGCAGTGGCAGTGCGACGGTGACAACGACTGTGGCGACCACAGCGATGAGGACGGATGCAGTGAGTCCTTCCTTTTCTTTTGTCAATTCATCGTTGATCACTTTGCAAGAGAGGGGCTGGTCTCGCAGCGCACACACAGACAACAAATGCACGCGGATGGCAGAGCGGGCACTACCAAAGTCTGAAGTGAAGCTGTATTTACCCAAGTTGATGAAGACGGCGTGTGTTGTCTTTGACGTAACAAAAATGTTTCTTGTAAGGGGGGGAACACCAGTTACTTGTCCAAACACCGCGCTAAAATACACCAGATTCTGGCGCAGAGGTGTGAATAAATGTGAATATTGTAAAATATTGCTTGATTATCAGTATCGGTGCTGCAAGAGGCCAGAAAATATCGGATGTAAAGTCATTATCGTGCATCACTTCTGTTTGACGATGATATTTAAAAAAACGGGGTGTCACACCTGATCATTTTTATAGCAGCTTATCAGCGGTGAGGCTGGCAGAGAACCTAACTGCATCGTACCCAGACACAGCACGCGCCTGCAAAGAAATGACGTTTATTTCTCAATCTCTTGCTATGCCTGTATATCTTTCCTTTGCTCCCCCTAGTGGCAAAATTGCACATTGCAACCTTTTCTTTAAATAACCATAACTTGCCACAGGAATGGGCTAGAAACTTGATTTTTTTCCCAAGATCTTTATATATTTATATCGTGAAAGTTTAACCACAGTCTAGCGAGGGAAAAGGGTATATTAAAACAAAGTACTGAGCAGACATTTCTCTCATCTAAAACCAACTTTAGTTTGTTTGCATCTTCAGAACAGTTCAGATCGATTCTAATATCTTTGACTTGTAGGTTTTTGAGTTAGAAGTCACATCAGGAAACATTATCCCTATCATTAGATTAGTCACTTAAACCATAATGAATTGATTTTTGCATTAAAAAGGAAAAGAAAGTTTGAAAAAATGAAATGGGATATTTTGGATTTGCTGACATATTTTTAAAATTTCCAATCTCAAGTTCTAAAAAGTCCAAGAGGAATTTTTCCACTGAATATAATGTGCGAGTTCCTTCAGCAAGGCTTTAAACACCTCTTATAAGGCCAAGACTCCGGTTGTTGTTGGCAGCTACCAGGTGTGATTTCTGCATACCTGCATGACTTCTGGAGTTTGTTAGAAAGATGAAAGTGTGCCGAGGCAATTTTCTTCCATAAACAAAGTGAAAAAGTCCGAGGAACATGCTCTAACTGAGCTCATATGGATCCCATCATCACCTAGTGAAGCAGCGAACGGTTACTGGTGAGGCGGGGTAGCTTTTTCGAAGACTGTGGTGTAAGCCCCGAGCACAGAAAATGCTTGAGTGACTTTTGGCACCAGATGAAGTTGGCCTGAAGGCAAGTCTTGGCAGCGGAGGCAGACTGGAGTATTTTCGTGCAGAGCATGTCTGCTTGTCAAGTGGTGGAGATCTTCGCTTCTTTTACACTTCTGTGTATCGATGGGAAACGTCAATGTGAGGGTCTTTTATTCCCTTCACTGCTCATTCTTGGAGCTGACAAGCAGATGCTCCCTGCTTTTCAACCTGCTTTTGAGGTACGTTCCTCTGTTTGTGTGCTCAGATTCCTTCCCCATCACTCTTTTTCTGTCCCATTAAGCTTGTTAGTGACTAGCAGAGAGGATGCTAAGTGTTATTGATCTCTGGCCAGTTGAATGTTTAGTGAATCAGATTGCCACATATTGATTGGCAGTGCATTGCTTATTAAAAGAGACGCATGGAAGCAGCTGACAGATATCAGAGCGTCTAGCTGGACCTTCCTGATCCATTAGTAGTGCATGATCGATCCTCTGCTGTATCGCTCTGTGGTTAGATACTTGTTCTCTTGGATGGCGTCCAGCCAGCTTCGCTCTGCAGAGCTTGTGTTGGAGGGATTGGTTCTGTATAAATGGTCAGCAACTGAAAAACATTCTGCACCATGGTTCTTCCTTGCCTCTACAATCAACCGCCCTGTTTAGTCCCAGACCTTTGATGTCCCAAATCTCTGACGAAATTATGCCTTTTTACAAATGTGACCAGCTTAGTGCGCGCTTTGTTTTTCTTGTGTGTTTTCAGTGGTCTTTCTTTTTATTGCCCCAAATATTGTAACATTCCTGTCTTAGATTACAACTATTCTCCAAACCATGTTAGTACTCGCTGTTGAAAAACAAGTTAAACTTGTAACGCTTGGATCTGAAGGAAAATTTGGCACAACTCATGCCTTTCAGTTTGATTAATACCTTTACTTCATGGTGTCTGAGAAATATCAGCAGTTTTAAATTGATGTCAGACTTCTGGGACTTTGTTGCATCTTTTATTAGGTTTTCTTTTGTTTTTTTTTAGCGCTTCACCAGAGGTGACCAAAACTGTTGTCTAGGGCTGGGAATCACTCAATCTCTGGGTACCTCTTGATACGATGTGATACACCATACTTGGCTCACGATATCGATGATATCACGATATTGCTAATATTGTTAGAAAAAAATAATCTCTAATAACTCACAATGTATAAAAGAACTGTATTTTATTATGAAAATATATTCCCATTTATTTTTTAGATTGAACACACATATAACTACTTGTGTTTTATTTTGTTCAACAAATAGTTGACACTTTTGTGTAACATTGCTGAAATCAGTAATGCTATGTCTTGCTGTTCCTCTGATTCAGCCTAATAGGTGTGATTTTTTTTAAACATGCTGACAAATTAAGATAAATCAGAATTAATTGTTTTTTTTAAGCTCAAGACTGAAGTCGATAAAACAGATCTTCACACCTCCCCTTTTAATTCAAAGGGTGAGGTTGTTCTTTTCAAAAGCATCAGTTTATATTTATCTACAACTTAGACTTTCCATGATTAGGGGTGTGTGTTTTATTGTTTTTGGGATTGGTAAGTAAGTGGACGCATTGATGGCCTTGAAATATTTTTTAACAAACTTTGTCCTGTTTACTCATTCTTTTAGAGCGCTGTTGAGTTGGCCGTGGTACAGTGTTCCCTGCGTATTTGTGTTTCTTTATTTGCGATTTCGCTAAGTTTTTCTTTTTTTTTTTTTTTTAAACAAAGCATGATCAGAAGTGTCTTTGAGGAATATAGACTGGGAATTGACATTTTTCGGCTGCGGGAGGTAGGGGTGAGACGGAGACCAGGGGCGTATTCAGTGTATTCGTGGAGGTCTCCGGTCCCTAACCCCCGTGAAAAAGGGGGGAATACTGTAAAGCCTTAGTTACCACTCCACTTATATGTGTATACCTACAGCACGTAGGATGTAGAAAATGGGCAAAACTGCTTGGCTTGCGGAGGTGACCTGGATACAATATTAAGGTCATCGACCACTCCATGAGTCTGTAGAGCGAAAATGTTCAGACATTTATTTAAAAGCACATGACAGGTTGTAGTGAACGTTTATACTACACATAAGGGTAAGTAAGGGAAGTAGGTGAAACACAGGTGTGTTTTACGGATTTTTTTTTTTTTAGAACCCCCATAAATCCTATGCACTGTGAAAGGAGCCCGTATGGTTGCAGTCTGACTGTTATGGGACAATTTGACAGGGCGTAGTTTGTGTGGGCATCCTATGGAAGTCCTTCACCTCCACTCCCATGCAGGTGACAATTGTGTGTGCTCGGTAAGGTACACGCACCTTACTCATGAGTATTCTGATGTGAGAGCATCATAAGAGAGCATCACCCATATGTCATAACTATATGCAACTTACTTTACTCTTCCAAATACTTCACGAAACACTTACCACACTCACAACAATCGTGCGTTCAGTTTTCAAGACTTCCCTTGAAGTAGCCGAAAAAGCGTCAAAGGAACTGCAAGACACACCTGTGCCCCCCTTAAGACAGGCCGCTACTTTCTACGATCATCCATGGGCCTGGAAAACCCAAAACCGGCGGCCCTCATACAGGTTAAAACTCCATATGTAACTAAGGTTACAAACACGATTCATCTTCCCTACATACATTTATCAAATTGAAAGTATTGTAATATTTACTTTTCTGAATTGAATAGTAAAATGCACTGGTAGAGGTGTGTATAGATATAAAAGCAATGGAAGGAGACTTGACTTAGGCGAGTGTCTTGGTTTTGGAGTGTCTCTGAGGAAGGTCCAGGCTCACGTGACTCCTCTGATTGAATTAAGTGAGTCAAATTGTAAAACTGTAGTGAAATTTTATGGTTTCTATCAAGGTTCCTTAAACACGGCAGACAATTGAATTGTTAGAGGCGCAGCTGCGGTGGAAGACGGAGGGAGAGCGGTTTCCACAGTTCAGATCGGCAGACATGTGTGACCGTGAGAATACGGAGTCACAATGAACGCACTCAGAGAAACACAGAGAGCCACGTCTTCCCCGCTGAATCCAAGCAGTGTGGAATGCGGTGTCCAGACTTTGTTTGTACTTTAATGTATTTATCATTTTTACCAATTTAACAATTTGCAGACAAAGAGCAACTGTTTGGAATCACCCTGCAGGATGCCGGCATGTTTTGGAGAATGCGCGAAAAACTCCGGGAGGATGGGAGCAGATGCCGGCTGCGCCTCTGAAGCAATATAATTACAACGTGAGAATCATGTGGAAATGGTGTGTCCTCAGTGAGTGTTTGTGCTTGTGTCTTATGATTGCGTTCCCCCAGATAAAGTTTCATCGCTGCACAGAGACCAAAGAAGCAATGTGGAAGAGTTAATGAGGGGCCGAGAGGAGCATGTAATAAGTTTCATTGTGCTGATGTGTGTGTCTAAGTTTGGGTGAAGTTTTGAACATTGGGGCAGGAACTTTATTACTCCCTGTCGGGCAAGGGGGAGGAGGAAATGGGCTTTCCAGGCATGGGTTCACCTCTTCACCTCCTGGTACATCGGCCTGTTTGTACTGGACCACACTGGGTGGGGGGCTCTTTGCTGGGTCATCATACATTTTTAAGAGTTTTAAGAAAAATATCCCAAATTTAAAGATTGCGTATAAGCTTCTAATGAAGCTTTATTCAAGACCTTGTGGCTTCTAGAACCTTTAAGGGTAAACTATCCACTATAACCTTAATTCTTTGCTTTTTTTCTTCTCGTAAAACATAACATTGACTAAATGATTAATCACTAGCATTTGTGTTTTTAGTTATTTTATTTTTCTCTTAATGCTACCCATTAGGGCTGGGGTAACTATAATAATTTTCAAGAAATGATTCGATTCGATTCACAAGAGCCTGAATCGATTCGATTTCGATTTTTTTCTTTTTTTTTTTACTTTTTGTTTTTTGAGGTTTCACAACTAGTGCATAACAAAAACATATATCAAACAAATACAGGGAACTGTACACGTAAAGCACACTGACAGTTCTTTAAAGACAAAAAGAAGAAGGAAGAAAAAGGAAACCATGATATGTACGGTATAATTAAACGGTCAAAAAAGTGAGTAAATGAGACTTGGAGCTCACCTATATATATTGCTCTTTCACTTCAACCTTGGGTTTACATATTTAGCTAGATTTTTTTATAAATATATGATATTCGAGTATATACAAAAATAAACAACCTATACTTTCGACATGTTAATAGTCTTTTACTCTATTCCATTTTTCATTAAATATGTCTGTTTTTTTCATTTGAAGGGAAGCCCTCATTTTTTCCATCATGTATACTTGTTTTACTTTGTTTATCCAGTTTTTTTTATTGTTGGTGGTTTGATATTTTTTCAATTAAGTGTTATCATTTTTCTAGCAATTACTAATAGTATATATATATATATATGTATGACCTGTTTTTATTAAAGTCTTTGTTAGGTAACTGGCCAAGTAAAAAAGATGGTGTGTTTATAGGAATTTCTTCTTTAAATATTTGATCTATTTCCTCTTTAACATTGATCCAGTAGTTTCTAATAATAGGACAGTCCCAAAATAGATGTTTGGTCTCCTCCTTTTTTCAATTTTTTTTTTCGATTTTTTTTTTTTTTTTAATCCAATTTAGTTTTGAGTTTGCATATTTTTTGTAGAAATTCGTTTCTAATCTACTATATGTTTTGAATATATTTATATTAATCTAATACAGTTCCCATATGGTAAAATTATTTAGTAAAAGAATGAGATTGTTAATATTATACAGTGTTGGATGTTTTCTCAGAAGGAGAAGTTCTAACAAAAATGTTCAGATCATTAACATGTAAACATTGTGCTGCTTCTCCTGGAGGACGTTTCAGTTTGGACACTAGGTGGCGATTGCGCTATAGCACTACACCTTAATCCAGAAGAAGAAGAAAGTATCAGCAAAAAACTTTGTTTGAGAACATAAATGATTTCTTTAAAAATTATTTCCTTAAGAGTTTTGAAAATTCCTGCCTGTGAGTTTATAGAGATGTTCATTTAGTCAGCAATGTTTATGTGACCGAGCGTTAGCATTAGCCGCCCTATGGGAAAATCCTGTAAACGTTAGCATTAAGCTAGAGCACTTTAGCTTCATGTGCTACATTGATGGATCATTTTATGAATCGATTATGGATCTGTTATCCATCCATCCATCTATCCACAGAGGAAGTTTTTGGTTGAAACTTTTGTCACTACTCTAAATTTGTCTCAGTAAAGTATAATCTTGTTGGAATCATTGACTGTATACGAGAATTGGACTGAGTGACTTCTGCCCCTCTTAAGTTCCAAACAGGAAGTATCTGCTGGTTCCAAGAAGCAAAATCCCTTAGACTTCTATTGAGAAATAAACAACAATTAATCAGTCGTTTTATTTGTCAGAGTAAACATTGTTGCTCTGATACATTTTTTATTTTTTTATTTTCTTGCTTATCCTAATTTTTCAATCATGGCCGTGTTTGTACCATAAAATCATAGCGACTGAACAATGGGGACTTTGGAAGTGGGCAGTTTTCTTCACTCACTTGGTCCAGTTCTCATACAAGCTCAATGGTGGAAATCCAAAGGGTTCCATTAATAGGATTTAACCAACTTCCTGTTATTTCTGACTGTCACAGATGGTAAAATATGTTGCCTAGTTTTCTTTATCTACGCAAAGAAAAAGTGTTACTTTTACTGTTTTTCATCCGGACATAACCAACCCTATAATTGGAAAACAACTGCTACTTGGGAAGAGAAAAATGGAAAAATGTATGCAGATCTCATTATGAGTTACACACTTATTTGAGTATTTCCATAAGGGGAAAATTGGCTCTACATTAAAGGCAGGCTCGCTCTTTTATAAATTACAGCAAAATATCTGCACATCTTTCTAAAGAAAGACAAATAACTATTAAAACTAAATCAATGTGGCTTGTGAGGTCAACTATAAGAAAGACAAACTATTTGAGGTCGGATGTATTATAGCTTAATTTAATTTTAAGCACTGAAAATGATAATTGTCTGCTTGAGCTGTTTTCAGTCAGAGTTTGATCAGCCACCGCTGCATGAGGTGGTGAGGCAAGCTGAATTTTTTATTGGCTCCGCCCACTTCATAATCCTCCCTGTCAAGTCAACAGTATGTATCTTTATGCAGGAGCAGCTTTCTTCTGAGAGACAGCTCAGAGGCTCAGATATTTGTTATCTCTCTTGAGTTCAAAGCACTGTTTGATATCTGGTGCATCATCAGGAAGATCAAAACCTCCCAGTCTGGTTGGGATTGACCTAGATTTATCCTGGTCAAACAGGTCAAACAGGTTAGATCTAGGAAAACAGAAAGTCAAGAGATAGTCATACTGGGGAAAACCCATAATTAAGAGGAGGTTTTACTAACAAAGATGACCCCTACAGTATAAATGAAAGACTTTGTCTAATGGAATTCTTTTTTTCTGACTGGAAGGATTTTGGTGTTGGCTTAAGCTCTGTGATCATCAGATCTGTGTTCTGCTGTTTGCTGTTGAGGAGCTTGTTACTGGGCCATGCAGCTCAAGGACAGAAAACTAATTAGCTTTGATGGAATTTAATGAAGACATAACTCACTGACATTTCATCAAATTAATTACACCCTTCCTTTTTCTCCATGAATCCAGCTGCCTGAGCTCAGGGCTCCACACAGCATCAAGACACTTTATTAGATTTGATTGCAGGCCAGCGCTTGAGCTCTAAGAGAGGCTTTGTAACCATTTCTTTAATGTAGGAGTTGATGTTTATGTTGGTGGCTGTATACCCCACGTCCATAAACCCCCATGAGGAAAACCAAGACTTGGCTCCGCCTGTGGGAAGCTGCTTCTTATGGAAATTGCAGTTGGGGCGTGTTGCGTTGAAGGTTACGCTGTCAGAGGGAAAATGAAGTGGAAAGAACAAGATGAAGGACAGACAAATGTCTATTTCATGTCACAGTTGGTGTTTTCTGCTACAGTCTTCTCACACTTCTTATAATCTTGTGTTCTTCCATTGGAGAGAGTCACAAAGTTGAAGTGTTGGACTGAAAGAAAAATCAAATGATTTTTTTATCCTGAATGGTGGAACAAGCAATACATAATGAAGGTTTTTGGCTAATATTTCTGAATCAAAAATATGGATTTCTGCTGCTTTAGGTTGAAATTGTTTTAGCATTTTTAACCTTTTGCTTCTAACTATAATGCAGAATCTTTTATTCCATCTCTATTTTATTCATGAAGTTACGTCCAAATGATCAGAAAAGCTTTAACCCACCATTTTATTTTTCAATTCATGCTGTGAACATTGACTGTATACGAGTGACCCCTCCCGTGTTGGGTTCCAAACAGGAAGTACTCACTGGTTCCAAGACACCAACATCTGCAACAGCTATTACTCAGACATTATAATTGTCAGAATAACCATTCTTGCTCTGCTACTATTTTTGTAAGTTTTTTTTATGTTTCCTGTAGTGCAAGTGAAGGTATCAACTGGCCAATCAGATGCCTCAATGAAAGTATGCGGTGACTGCTCGTCCCAATGTCCAAAATTCAAAATGTTTGACAGATTTTCCTGAACCCGGTGTCAAGTAGTGGGATGTGGACTTTCAACAACTACTGATTGGCGAGAATGGTTTCCATTGAAAAGATGACTCTGATCAATTCCTACTTGCTGACGATGTCCACCATGACAATGTCAATTTCCCAAAAAAGTGGCGACAGAATTCTTTTCATTTCGTTGGAGCTAGAAGTCAGCTATTTTCTTTGAGTGATGTCATACTCTGTCCAGTTCTCATTTACAGTCAACGATTGTTTGTAGCTTGCAGAGGCGTTATTTATCATATGCACTATCCAGGGATGTCTCTCCAACATATTTGGGTGCAGCAGATTTAGCTTGACAAAAGCCCGGGTCCAGGCGAGCGCTGAGCATGGCGCCGCGGCCTGGACTCATAGTGGCTAGGCTTCAGTTCAAAACCAGAGGCGGACCTAGAAGCATTAATGTGTTTTTGTTTATGCCAACAAATAGGAAGCAGTTCCTTTGTTTTACTTTTGTGCATCTGATACATTTATTAAAATATACAGGAAAAAGTCATAGCTAATATTTATATTAAGATTCCTATAAATACTGCAATGATGAGAATTAGGGCACTTATGACAAAATACTATCTGTATTTTTAACAAACAAGATTGCAATGTATATAAAATAATCTTTTACTCAACTGCTTACACAATTGCTGCTTTTCATGAGTGTCCGATGTCGTATTGACGCAGAATATCTAGCGGGTTTGGTGGTTATTGTAGGATCCCAACCTAGGTCAAATATAGTCTTGAACGTGATCTCAAAGTGTCTTTTTTATGTTGTCCTTCTGTTGTGGAGGGGAAACCATGCCTCTACAGTCGTGGACCAATGTGGGGCTTTTAAGCTTTTCTTATCTGTGCTTGAGTTCAATAATGCCGCCACAAATGGTTATTTTAATAGTCGACTGATTATTTTTATCAGATTAGTCGACTAATCTGGTCATGCACACATTGGATGTAAAGCACAGATCTTAACCATCATTAGCTTTAAGCTAACTAAAAACTAGATATATAACATTACCTGTGATAATGCTAGTGTGAATGCTGTAAGCTGAATTTGGCCGCTGAAGATGCTAGCGCTGATAGTTGAAGATGCTGAAATTGATAGCTAAACATGCTGATAGCTGAAAATGTTGAAGCTGATAGCCATCTAAAATATTAGTTAAATGCCAAATTAACCTAAAAAACAAAAAAATCCTAAGTTAGCCAAAATAGCTAGCATGAAGCTGAAATATTAGCTAATCTCCAAGTTAGCATAAAAAAAGTAAATGCCAAAATAGTCCAACAAGCTAGCATAATGCCATCATAAGTTTCAACTTTACTACACTCCAGCTCCATATAATATAAAGTAACGACTACACAAATATTGAATTAGTTGTCTACTATTTTAATAGTCGATTAGTCGACT
>NC_050514.1:1784915-1791955 GCF_002922805.2 Oryzias melastigma
CATTAGCTTTAAGCTAACTAAAAACTAGATATATAACATTACCTGTGATAATGCTAGTGTGAATGGTGTAAGCTGAATTTGTCAACTGAAAATGCTAGTGCTGATAGTTGAAGATGCTGAAATTGATAGCTAAACATGCTGAAGCTGATAGCTGAAAACGTTGAAGCTGATAGCCAGCTAAAATATTAGTTAAATGCCAAATTAACCTAAAAAACAAAAAAATCCTAAATTAGCCAAAATAGCTAGCATGAAGCTGAAATATTAGCTAATCTCCAAGTTAGCATAAAAAAAGTAAATGCCAAAATAGTCCAACAAGCTAGCATAATGCCATCATAAGTTTCAACTTTACTACACTCCAGCTCCATATAATATAAAGTAACGACTAATCAAATATTAAATTAGTTGTCGACTATTTTAATAGTCGATTAGTCGACTAATCGTGGCAGCCCTACAGTTTACCTGACTATCTTAGTATCTTTAAGATTGGATTGTTTCTTGTTATTTAGGAAATGATCGCCGCCTGTTTACTCTGTAGCATGAGTTCATGTAAATATAATGGGATTGTTGAATCCTGTAAGTTTATTGCACTTAAGGTTGAAAAATGAACAAAAAGGATGTGATTGTGTCTTTGTTGTTAAAAGGGAAAAAAAATGGAATTTTTACCGTCTGGATTTGGAAAATGGTGAAAACCCTCAACAGAAAACGTCCTGCTCTGAGGGTGGAGTCCACCTTCAGAGGCATTTCTGCTTATCTGTGAGCTGTGGCCGGCGCTCAGGCTGGTGTTATGTTTACCGTGTTCATGTGAGGGATTTGTTTGAACTGGTCACTTGATCTAGTGAAGTCCCAGTGACTACCGATGGTCTGTGAAGTTCATGAGCTGTCTTTT
Source organism: Oryzias melastigma (assembly GCF_002922805.2). Lineage (NCBI taxonomy): Eukaryota > Metazoa > Chordata > Actinopteri > Beloniformes > Adrianichthyidae > Oryzias > Oryzias melastigma. Next base: position 1,785,802 of record NC_050514.1, read on the forward strand.
TCACATCGGTCAGGTTTCTATGATCTTCATTTTTGTCTGATTTGCTTCACGCAAAGAAACCAACAAGCTTTCACCATATCTGAAAAAAGAATTGTATTCAAATCTTTGTCAGTTGCATAGCAACAGTATCATCTCAAGTAGCTGAACGTGCTGATCATCAAATAGTTCACTTAATTTCACACTCAACAAAGTCACATACTCTGCAAAATAGACCTGTAAAGTGTAGCACATTTAAATCTGATACCTTTAGAAAAGAATTTAAATTTAGTTCAATGTTTTAGTTTCCCTTGTTGGTCAAAAGAACTATTTTAGCTAAAATGTATGGAAAATGAGGCAATACTTCAAATGTTGTTGGCTATCTGTTACATTGTCTATATTCATGTGTGGTTTTGATCATTTTTGTACATTTTAGAATCTGTTTTCATGGTACTTGATGTGCATCAGACTTAATCACACCATATTGAAGGGTTTATGAAGACGGTAGAGAAAGCTTTTATTGTAATCTTTATTTCAAGTTATAAACTGGCCAATCAGAGGCCTCAATAAAAGCTTGTGGTGCCCACCTGAAACATCTAAAGCGTTTGAGAGATTCTACCCGAGCCCACTTTCAGTGGACAGGTGTCAAATCTGTACCGCAGAAAAATGGCGGCTGAATTTACTTCATTTCATTGTAACCTGGGGTATGACACTTTCCCCCCCACATGCTTTTTAGGTTGTTGTTACACATGGTTAGATTTTATTAGCTAGAGAAATTTCAATTCTTACATTATAAACTAACAGAAATACTTTTTGTCTGAAAAATGAAAACCTATTCATGCTTTTTATATTTATTTCAAACCCACACCTGCGTTTGGTTTTATGCCGTAATATTTCAAATCTGTCCACAGATTCCGTCAGGACTGACCAAACCGGATTAAAGTGAACCGTCCCGAGGGCCTTGATACTAATGCACACACAAACATAAACCAACAGAGAAAGAGCGCCTCCTCTCTGCTATAATCCACCACACTGTAGTTTCGGCCAATCAAAGGGAAGCTGAGACTCCAGGACTTCAGCTGATCCTAGAGCAGGAGAAGAGAAGATTAGGACCCCATTCCCTTTCTCTCTCCGGATCCCTTCATCTTTTCCTCTCTTTACTCCACAGGAAACTTTCTCTGCCAGCGCACTTTTCTCCCCCCTTCGAGACTTTCTCATTTATTTCCCACTATGTGGCAGAATTTTCCTCCCTCTGAGTTAGTCTGCTTCTGTTTTTTTCATGGTCTTGTTTCTCATTCTGTTGCCGCGTTTGACCGTACTTGTTTGGACACATTAACATAATCCCTTTCCTCCTTTTTTTCTTTTCTGTTCTTTCTTTATCCAATCCCACCCTTTACTTCCTTCTTAAATATTTACTTCCCTTTCAAAAAGCGAGGCAAGCCCACTTGTTCACACAGAAGAAGACCCGATTAGAAGCTGATGGAGGGCAGAGAGAGCAAAGAGAGAAACAAAAAGCCTGTTAAGTTCAGGGCCAGACTTAAAAAATCCTGTTGAGTGTAATTATAAGTTGCTGTCAGGATGAAGTAACCCTTACATTTGTTCTAGTGGGTGTAAAATCAAAATGACTCATTTATAATAAGTCTAGTGTTGTTTAAATTCTCAGTCACAGTTACCCTTACAGGTGGATACGGGTTTCTATGGGTGAAAAATGAATTAACTTGCATGAAATAGCAAGGTTGTAGACCGTTCGGGGAGAGAGCGAAAATGTCTGTGCAAGTTTTTTTCCTATGGGTGTGCTGCGGGTGGTAGGTCTTAATGAACACTTGAACATCATGTAAGTTTGTTAGAGTAAAATGCAAGTTTTTGCAACCTCAATACTAGAATTTCAGGAATTAGATATTGTGTAGTTTGTCAATGCAACAAGGACATTTTTTCATTAAAATAATGCGACATATAATAATGGGCAAGAAAAAAAAAATTTAATCTCAAAGTGCAAAAATCACTGCTTTGTTTTGCAAAAACTGATGTGCAAAATGAATGGTTGCTCATAGAAATGAACTTTTTAAAAACATGGGCTTGGATTCTAACAGAGTAGAATCAAGTGCACCTCTCCATCTGAATCTGGTGTATTTTAGCCCAGTGTTAGCACAGACTTGATGTGTTTAGTGCTTAAATCTGTGTGCTGCGGGCGGCAGAGTCGTAATGAACGCATAAACAACACGTAGGTTCGTTAGTGCTGGTCAAGAGAAAAATATAGGTTATTCCAACCTGACTTAAGGTACTTGTGTGTCACAGGCACACCTTGTGTGCGGCATTTGCACGTGGTTAGTACGGGGCCGGTACTCGGACCTCACTGACGACTAGAGTGTCGTAAAAGCCACGAGTGGATATGGGCACACAGAAAATACTTGGTTAGCCCATAGGGCGAAAATGTTTATGCACCTTTTTTTTTACTGACTTGCAGTACAGGTCATGGTGAACTCTTTGGGTGTATTCAGACTGGACACATTTGGTCCGCTTAAAGTGAACCAGAGTTCAATAATCCAGAACACTCTGAATACACTCAAGGAAACCCTGGTCCAGTACCTGGAACCGTTCCCTAACCCCTTTTTTGGTGGTCTCGGTTCAATTCCAATCGTACTGAGCTTTGATTTGATTCCTTAGTTTGAATACAATCCACTTGGCCACAGTAACCAGTAGTTATATGATGTAAACAAAGTAGGAATGAAGAAACAGGACAAATGTTAAGCAACAATTGTTGTGTTATCAAAGAGGGGAAAGGGTCCAAGTTTGTTGTAACACAATTTAAAACGCTTATTAAATGCTTTTCTGTGTCCTTTTACGTGCTGTGAAGCTGTTGTGACGTCATCCTGAAACCTTTTGAACAGAATTCTCTTGAAAAAAAAATGTCATAACTGACACCACAATGACAAGGTGCAGCAACTCATTGAAATGTGGTCGGATGAATGCAGGCTCATTGAAACGACTTTCAGTGCGCTACACTTTGCTTCTCAGTTTTCCTGACATTAACAGTTATCATCAAACCAGACTTGCAGCACACCTCTGCCATACCAAAGTAGCAGTTAAAAGTGTTGAACCGGATGTTGATACTGATGTTCAAATACGGTCAGCGAAATATAAAGTTTCAGGGGGTGAAATGTCAACATGGATTCCAAAGTGCAGGGCTTCCAAAATTTTCTTTGTTGCTTTACCCATCCTTGTAAGTCCTGGCCAATGAGGGAAGAAATTTGAAGTCACGTGGTTTTTGTTCCAGAACAGGAAAGTCCACTTGATGGGAGTCTGAAAACAGACCAAACGCGGAAATCCTGAATATACCCTTAAACAACATATAATGGTAAGTAGGGGTGAAGTAGGTGAGACGCAGGTCAGGTATGTTGTACAGATTTTCACTTGCATGCGTAGACTGTTTATTGGAACTGGACATAACAAGCATTTGAGGTCCTCCATAGGAAATGCATTACTTTCAGCCCTCATGAAGCCAGAGCCTTCGCCGTCACTTCCTGATACATCTACTGCCATATTGCATATGATTGCTACCCCTCGACAGCAGTTAGTCTTAGTCGGAGTCGGCCTGAGCCACATTTTTAAAGGAACTATTGTCACCAATCATGAGTGAGCTTGTTTCAGCTGGTCCACACCTCTCCGACTGAAAGAGGCCTGGGGGAATCTATCAATCACATGATCGAGGCGGGGCCAGTGGGAGCCACATGGTTTTACTGAGGCATCTGATTGGTCAGTTTTACAACTTGAAAAACTGCCGATATCTTTAAAAAAAATTACGAAGAAAAGAACGTGCTAAGAAGAATCTATCAGAGCAAGAATGTTTATTCTGACAAAAAATATGACTGTGTAATAACGGTCTATTTCTCAATAGAAGTCTGTGGGACTTTGGCCTTCTTGCAACTAACAGGTACTTCTATTTGGAACACAAGAGGGAAAGGGTTGTGAAGTCCATGTCAATGATCACATGTCATACCTGGAAGCAACTTACATCATCTTTACAAATACTTCACTATACACTTACCACCATGTACAACAATTGTATGGTCCATTTTCATAACGCCTCTTGAAGTGTCCACAAGAGAACTGCAAGTTGTACCTGCAGAGTACAGATGTGTACTCCAACTCAGGCCTGGACAAACCAAAAAAACCTGCATGTGACTAAGGCTTTATTTATTTCATCAGAATTGGTTAGGCAACTCTTGCCCATTAATGAAACAAAACCCAGCAATCGCATTACTTAAGGAGTGCTACAGAGCAGGGGCGTATTGTGCTAAACAACAAAAAAATGACCAAAAAAAACCCTGTAAATCTTTTGTTTCGTGACTTGTAATAAAATCCTTCTGGCATTTGTTTAATTGTGTTGCAGTTACAGCACATCGGTCTTCACTTCTGACATGCCGACAGAATAAACAGTTCGCAGACATTGCCTCGGGCCTCCTTGCTAGCGTTCCCGTTTTATGTTTGTCATTTGTGGCCTTACTAATTGGCAGGCTAATTAAAAGTAACGACTGGTGGCGGGCTCTCCTGAATAGACGTGCAGCTGCAGATGTCAGCCTTGGTTGGGTGCAGCACTTTCCAGATGGAGCATTATTGTTATTATAAGCCAAATAGATTGCAGAGGCAACGGCACACACAGGTGTGCCTCTCTGCTCTCATTGGGTCAGCAGGCTCGTTGTTTCTGGCTCCTCGCTGGCTGCAGGCGTGGAACTTCTTTGTAGAAACTTTTGTTCTCACAGAGGCCGTCCTTCTTTCTTGTGAATGACTAAACGTGCTGACAGTTGCAGCTCAGATTGTTGTTGACTTTTGCCGCGGATCCACGCATTCATCAAGTGCGCCGCAACCTCAGCTGTGTTTGCTTTACTTGAACCTGTTTTTGAGCTGGAGTGCTTGTGTGTTGGAGCGGTTTGCAGCCGAGTGTGAAGCGGCCGGGATGAGGGTCAGCACCGCTAAGTCTGAGGCCATGGTTCTTGACCGGAGAAAGGTAGTTTGCCCTCTCTCGGTGGGTGGAGTGCTCCTGCCTCAGGTGGAGGAGTTTAAATATCTTGGGGTCTTGTTCACGAGTGATGGAAGATCGGAGCGTGAGATTGACAGGCGGATTGGAGCTGCGTCCGCTATTATGCGGTCGCTGTACCGGTCCGTTGTGGTGAAAAGAGAGCTGAGCCAGAAAGCAAAGCTCTCGATTTACCGGTCGATCTTCGTTCCAGTACTCACCTATGGTCATGAGCTTTGGGTCGTGACCGAAAGAACGAGATCCCGACTACAAGCGGCTGAAATGAGTTTTCTCCGTAGGGTGGCTGGACGCTCCCTTAGAGATAGGGTGAGAAGCTCGGTCACCCGGAGAGAGCTCGGAGTAGAGCCGCTTCTCCTCCGCATCGAGAGAAGCCAGTTGAGGTGGTTCGGGCATCTGGTCCGGATGCCTTCTGGACGCCTCCCTGGTGAGGTGTTCCGGGCATGTCCCACAGGGCGGAGGCCCCGGGGAAGACCCAGGACACGCTGGAGAGACTATGTTTCTCGGCTGGCCTGGGAACGCCTCGGAGTCCCCCCAGAGGAGCTGGAGGAAGTGGCCGGGGAGAGGGAAGTCTGGGCATCTTTGCTTAGACTGCTGCCCCCGCGACCCGGTCCCGGATGAAGCGGAGGAAGATGGATGGATGGATGGATGCTTGTGTGTGTGTGTGTACATGTTTATCACCTGCCCACTCACACAGCCTCGTTGTGTAATCAAAGCTGCTCTCTGAGCACAGATTGAATCTTTTGTCCCGCTGTTGGCTCAGGGAGGGACGCGATGAAAGATCAGTAAATAACTTAATGTGCACCCCCCTACACACACACACACACACACACACACACACCCACACAGCCTCACCTGCATATGCTTCTTCAGGTGAGTCTGACCGTTAATCCAACTCAACATTTCCTCGTCTAAATAAGCTGTCAGGTGTGGGCTGCCATGAGATTCATGGTCCAGACGGGATTTTAATGAGCTGCGATTTTTTTTCCTCTTATGTCACTGCAGAGGATAACTTATTGCTGGGAGTCATTTTTCTCGGAAAGGCACAGCGGTTAATCATGCCTGTTAATTTAACATCGCGGTTAATTCCTGATTCTTGAGGTGTCTTTTAAACGCTTTCTATTTCTTTAAAAAATATTCTCTCTA
>NC_050514.1:1792047-1792401 GCF_002922805.2 Oryzias melastigma
TGTGATAGATAATCCTAATGGTTTTCTAATGCCGTAGTTTGATTGCATTACTTTGTGTCATTCAGGCTCTTTGGAAGAGAAATTGTGTGGGTTGTGTGGATGGCAGCCCTTGAGTGTTACTCACTGGTATCAAACACTCAGCGGAGATTTGTCATGGAAACCAGCATTAACCCACCATGATGAACAGAAAAGGAAAAGCCTTGTGAAGACCGTCTCCTTGCAGATCTGCCATGCGCTCAAGCAAGCTGCTGTGCGTTAGTTCTATTTGTTGCATTTCTTTGGCTTTAAGACCCACTCTGATCATCTCCTGATAGTCAAAGCGTTCCCAATGATATTTTAGCATTATGCCGTTTT
>NC_050514.1:1792424-1806458 GCF_002922805.2 Oryzias melastigma
AAAAAAAAAAAAAAAAAAAAATCTTGGACATCGTTTCATCAGAGCGACAGAAGTTCATTAGAATTTCACCTCTAAGTTGTGTTGGTGTGCAGAAAGCCCACCCCCACTTCCCATTATCCATTTACATCCTCTCACGCTAGCTTAAAACCCCTCCAACCTCCAACCTAACATTACAGACACAACAAAAACGGGGAGCAATATTGAAGCTATCCATCCGTACAGTTTTGAGCCAGACACGTCTTTTTGTCTGCTCCAGATTCACAATGATATAAATTACTGCAGAGACAAAACATTGATATAGTGAGTATGTATATCAGCACTGAAGAAAAACAATGATCTTATAATCTTAAGAGGCTGAACATTAATATTGTGCATTAATAATAATAAATTATCTGACACTAAATGTAAAATGAATTAAAATACATTATTGTGAATTTTTATTACCACTTATTGTTCTTTAAAGTGAGAAGGCCATTTGATATATTTTGCATTTTAGTTCTTAGTTGAGGCTTTGTTTATTAGTTACCTTAAAATATATGTTATTATTATAAGGACAAATTCATATTGTTAATTTTATTTTAATGTTGGATAGGGTGTTAAATTAATATATTGTGTTTTAATTTGTTCATAAAAAGGTTTATAAGAAAATCAAAATATATATTTATTTTAAAAATGGTTATATATCATAGATTCACGTGGTAATATTAAGATTATTGCAATGTTTGCCACATCGAGATACCATTGGTATAGCATCGCATCATATTGCGATTTGTATCGTCAATCGTATCGTATCGTGAATCGCATCGTACCGTGAATCGCATCATATCGTGAATCACATTGTATAGTGAATCGTATCGTGAATCGCATCATATCGTGAATCACATTGTATAGTGAATCGTATCGTGAATCGTACCGTGAATCTCATTCTATCATGAATCACACCCCATCGTGAATCCCATTGTATCATGAGTAACCCTGAGAGTCCCAGCCCTAATTTAAATAAAGAAATACTCAGAAGTGCAGCGTTAAGCTAAAATTTCTCTATGTGTGTCCTCCATCATCAGAGAAACATCACAAAACGTGTTAAAACCACTATTTTCATCGGAGTGGGTCAATAAAACTATAATGCGGGACTACAATTTACAATTTTTGTCTAAGGCCTTGTTTCCACTGAACGGTCTGGTACGGTCCTGTAAAGAGCAGTACGGTAATTTCTGGCGAGCGTTTTCACTACGTTAAGCCTAACTCCTACTGCGGGGTTTGTTTTCACAGTGCATGCGGAGTGTAGACCGCTAGTGTGTCATTACATCATTGTAACATGATAACCAAAAAAGCAACAACAATAGAGGTCATCTCGTCTTTTTCGTGCTTTACTTTCTACACATCGTGTATAACAGGAATTTAATGTTGTTTGAAAGAAGATTGTGGGCAGCTAAGATGAATACCACTGTAAAGAGGAAAGCGGAATCGCAAGCTTAGTGCTATACTGGTGCCTTCCTATGTGGTCATCACTTTCTGCCAATCAGCGGGTTGCAAACTCCGGCCCAACCACCCTGTTCTGTTTTTCTATGGACCTACAACCCCTCAAGAGGTACGGGTCGGAACTGTTTAATAGGTTCATTTAATAATGGAAACACTCAAAATACCGGACTGGACCGGACCATTCGGTAGAAACGAGGCTTATAAGACATGGGTAACAATGACATTGTATTTGATTTAGCAGATGATCCAAGACGACTAATATCTTTCTTTAAATTAGAAGCAAGTAGTTGGGTACTTTCTCCCACCAAGTCCCCCTTCTCTTTATAAGAAGTACAGTCTGTCCTTGATGCTCCGCAAACCTGAAAGCAGAAAATGAACCTCATGAATGATCTACTTACTTCCTAATGGAGAACATTAATTAGCATACTTTTAAGATGATTTTTTTGGCTCTAGTCTGACGACTGTTTTTCTTTACCACTTAGATGAACCCTGAATATTCAGTAGTTTCTTTATATTCTGTTCTAATGTTTGTAAAGGGCAGAATTTTAACACATTGTTCTGTTTTAGTAAAGATGGCCCAGATGTTTCATTGAGTTAGCAACTCCAGATCATACTTTCTTTAGGTTTATGCTTTAAGCTAAATGACCTAAAAACACAAGTGAAATACTTGATGTTTTCCTTTTTTCAAGATACAAAACTATGAATGAAATAACAGCAATAACATGATCAGTGTGCTTTTCCTTAATAGTAAATGCAATTTTACAGTTAGATCTTCACTAAGCGCCTTTATAGTTGAGATGGAAAAGGAGGTTTATTGATTGTAGAGGTGAAGGAGGATGAAGAGCCAATCACAGAGGCCATTGCTTCGCACATGGCCAACAAAAACGGCCTGCTCTGATGGGCTGAAGTATGTGTTGGCTGTAAAGCAGAGCTCCGGTGAATCAGATAAGCCATCGCAGTCGGGATCGGCAAAGGGACAGAAGGAAAAAAGAAGGGCGACAGAGAAAAAAAAAAGTAGGACAGAGGGGATTAGTTGGGCTTTGAGAAAGAAAAGAAAGATTGTTCTTTTCTTAAAGCTGTTGGCGCCTCCTTATTCATAAAAGAAAAACTCACACAGGCATCTTAAAACCAGTAATAAATAAAAATTTATACAAGGATTTTTTTTCTGTATTTTTTTTTGTGTGGCTAATTTAGTGTTTAGCTAATATTTCAGCTACATGCTAGCTATTTTTGGCTAAATTAGACTTTTTTTGTTTTTGGGGGCTAGTTTGGAGTTTAGCTAATATTTCAGCTACATTCTAGCTATTTTGTTTAATTTACAATTTTTTCATTTTTTGGGGGGGGGTAGTTTGGAGTTTAGCTATTATTTCAGCTACATGCTAGCTATTTTGGCTAATTTAGGAATTTTTCTGTTTTTAGCCTAATTTTGCATTTAACTAATATTTTAGCTGGCTATCACCTTTAGCGATTTCAGCTATCAATTTCAGCATCTTCACCTATCAGTACTAACATCTTCAGCGACCAAATACAGCATTCACACTAGCATTATCACAGGTAATGCTATATATCTAGTTTTTAGTTAGTTTAAAGCCAATGATGGTTAAGATGTGTGTTTTTTATCCACTTTGCGAATGACCCAATTAGTCGACTGATGGCAAAACATAATCGGTGTTTAGTCGACTATTAAAATAATCGTTTGTGGCAGCACTAGTTGTTAAGGGCTTTTCTGATGACCAGATCCAATGACAATCACAAATGCAAAGTTTAAAGGATAAAGCAAGCTGAAACATCACAAAGAAGCATGGACACACAGAAGATATTACATATGAACTATTGTTCAATAAAATCGTTCAGTAGACATAAAAAATGGACCAAAGATACAGACAATGGTCGCAAAGACACATTTTTGGCACAAATGGAACCCCATACGACACTGGCTGCATGTATTGAGAAAATTACGTGCGAATAGTCCCAAAAAAAAGTAATGAACTTGAGGAGGGGTATATCAGGTGTCAGGATTCCTGCCTTACAAGTTTCCCTGCTTCCAGCCCAGTTAATGGCTCGCCCTCAAGAGCCTCTACCCCACCGTGATTGGTTGGTTCGTCAGCTCCACGTACACCACAGTAAAAAACACTACACCAACATTCAACTTTCATATTAAAGCAGGAGCCACAAAATATTGTCTTGGGGGCCGCAAATGGCCCACGGGCCGCCAGTTTAAGACCCCTGGGGTAGAAGATAAAATTGTGACGTAGTAAATCCAAACCCAGTATATAAAAACCAGATAGAACATAACATTCAGACTTAATAAACATGCCAGATTCCTCACTTCTTGCACATCAAATATAAATTTTCACTCTCTGAAAATCTTTTTTTTTTAATCTTTGTCCCGTTTTGCCCCATCTGCCCGTTCGCCGTCCTTTGAGCCAGTCCATTTAAGCAACGACTGGGCAGATATATTAGTCCCATTAGAGCCACTTGGTTCAGCTGCTATACAGTTAAAGGGAGGCCATTAACTCCGGCACTCAAGGCCACTTACAGACGACCACATACATCTTCCTAAAGACGCACAGACACACAAGAAGCACATGCGAGTCGGGCGCGTTGAAGCTACAAAATTCCAGATTTAAAGAAGATTTTTCTTTTTAGATTAAAGTGTGTAGATTGAGTTGCTGGATCCATAACCTTAAAGTCTTAGTCACATGCACCTGCGCCGGAGGTTGTCCTGTATGGGTGTTGGAGGTTCACCAAGTGCCCTATGACCTTGATATTTTGTGCAGGCCACCTATGTGCCCCATAGCACATTGCACAATGTGATTTTCCCAACCATTGGCGCTTCGATATTTTGAAAAGGGCGCTCCTCATAGGTCACTACCAAATCTGAGTCCCTGATTGGTCAAAGTTTAACTGGTCTAACCTTTGATACGCACTCTGTCGCTGCACGCTTTGCCAAAAACAGTCTTAAGAATGTGTATAGCGACACGTGATTGTGAGAGTTTTGAGCACAGACGCCTAAAACACACATATATAAGCATTTACATAGACTTTTCTTTGAAAGCGGTTGCTTTATTTTGCATTTGAAGGCCGGTATGAACATAGCATAAAGCTTAAGGATTTATAAAAACACATCTAAATGAATCTAGAGGCTGAGGCAGGCCTTGTAGTGGATCTGGTTTTCTTACATCAATGCGATGAAGATGGATGGACTTCTTTTTGCGTTGTTCTGCAAGTTCAAGCCTCAGAGATTGGATCGTCTTACTTCCGGGTAGGAGAAGAGCTCACAAAAAAAAAAAAAAAAAAAATGTTTTTTTGTGTGCCAAGGGCAATATATTATCATATATATAGATATAGTTTACTCTAAAAGGCTTAAGAATAACATGGTAAAGGCCCTTTAACAATGATTGACCTTGTTGGGGCACATCAGGTCACTTTACCCCCACATTTCTACTGCCCAAACACAAACTGACAGATAACCTTATCTCCTGAGAGGCCATCGTAATCTAAACAATTTGTTAAATGCTTTTGACAGTGTCATTTTCTCTTAAAACATGAAGGAAAAGTATCTCAACTTGTTTAAATCCTTATTCCAGAAACTAAAAGTTTTAAATAGAATTGTTTGATGTGGATAAAGTGGTGTTTCTTTTCCTTGATTTCACACCGGCGTGCGGATGCAGTGAATGATATAAGCTCCAGTCTGGACCGTGCCATGTCTGGATTCCTCACTGTGTGTCAGATAAGAGGCTTGTGTTGATGGGACTCGCAGGTGTGTGTGTCCGTCTGTGGGAATGACGCTGGAATGCAAGTGGGAATTCTGTAGCTCGGATGAGAAAAGCCCATTGGTTGAAGGTCGGGGTGTATTTATTTTTTGTATTTTTTCCTTCATATGTGTGAACCCTGCAGCTGTCAGAAGGGTAAACACGCAGAGGAAGGGGTTTGAGTTTGAGTAGAGATGAGAAGTCGAGATAAACGTGCATCGTCTGCTCCTTTTGATCGGACAAAAGTGACGGCGACGCCGTCTTCCTTTGAGCGGCCGTCGCACTGCAGTGAGGAGGTTTGCTGAGGCATCACTCTGGAACCTTCATGCTTTGTTGTAGACCAGGGAAATCTTCACCTCATCGATACCTGGTCAATAAACAGTTTGCTAAGTACTGGAAGGATTGAAGCAGGATGAGTTCAAGAGCTCATAAAATGATGATTGGAATGTGGACCAGGCTAGAAAGGTGGATGTGTGAGTCTGACCCAGAGGAATGCAGCAAGAAGAGCGGCGCTGAGCTGAGCAGAATCTGCGTGATAACAGAGATCAAAGCCCTCAGGGCTCATCAGCCTTCCCAGCATGCTCTCTGCTGACCCCCTCCGCCTGCCCGCATCTCCTGTGTGTGGAGGAGAGCAGCCTTGTATGTATATTGTCCCTCATTGGATGGGCCCAAACAGTTCTGCACTCTACAAGATTCCCGGTTTATTTTTTGCCAGGGGTTTGCTTATGTATGCATTTCTGTTTTTGTGTACGTCTGGATGTGAGGGGGAGCGCGTTGACACCCCGCACTCCTCCGCTGCTGATAAGCTGGATCGTTTGTTGACATGTTTTTGGAAGCTACATGTTTTCTCGCCGCCGTTGGGGAGCATCACTCTGCTGACGCAGGAAGTAACCAACGTCATCAGCCGATTAAAGGAAGGCTTTGAGTTTCAGGATGGAAGCGGTTACTAAAAGGTTTTCTCAAAAACACTTTATCAAGCTGAACCTCAATTTTATGATCAGTCTGTGTTTATTAGAGACTAGCTTTATAAATTGATGTTCAAAGCAGGGAAATTGTACCAAAAATCTTTAGAAAATAATGAAAATGCAGCAAATAACAAAATGTAATAAAAAAAATTTAATTCAAAACAGAAGTAACAGATCAGAGCAAGAGATTTATAGAGTAATCCTGATAAAGAAACCAAAGAAATGTGTTCAGGTACTCCAAAAAAAAATCCCTCTAATCTGCAGGAAATAAAAACATTAAAAATGAGATTGATTATTCAGTGACAAAGTTGCACAGATTTGTAAGATTACAAAGAATCCACAAAATATAAATCAGTGATCTTCAACCTTTTGCAGCCCACAATTTGGTTTAGCGTCAAACAGAACTTTCACAGATCAGCCTGTAGAAGGCTGAATTGGATGTCCAATTTTTATATATTTTAAAGCCTCCCGTTCCCTTTACCTTTGGAAGATAAATCCTCTGTAAAACATCTGCAACTGCTTTAAACTTTATTTGTTCACTAGATTTTGTGAAGAAGCCACTAAAATATATAGATTTTCCTTTATCGCATACCCCATAAGAAAATTGAACATTAACTTCAATGAATAAACGGATAAATACAAACAAAAGTGAAACATTTTTTAATAAAATAATCATAAATAATAAAACTTAGTTAGTCTTTGTAGCATTAGAAAGCCGGTTGCTGAAAAGTTTTTTAGATGCAGTCTGTCATAAAATCATGACACTTGTTCATCTGTGAAACACCCAAAGGAATCTCTCTACAATCTCTTAGATGAATACATGAAAAGGCAAAACATAAAAGATTGAAAAAACATTTTTTGTTTGTTTTAAAAACAATATACCAAAGAATTGTTTTTTTTTTTTTTTTTTTTTTTTTTTTTAGGTTAAAAAGTTTTAGGCCAAAAACCCGAATTCCCCTACCCCTCCAGCTTCTTCCTACCCCTACATTTAGGCCTCCAAATAGAGAGTAAAGAAAAAATAGTGTCCTCAAGTTCAGATGTTACTAACTCTCAATGATGTCATCAATAGTCACTATCTACGTGAGCGCATAGCTGCCAACACTCGGGAAATACATAATCACATCAGTTTATTAACTTAAAAAAGTCTGACTAAACCAAAATGTACATTTGAATGTAAACTTCTGTCCTTCAGAGCGCACCCGTGTGAAAAAATGTGTTTCTCCTCTGCGAATCAATCCCCCTCCCAGTGGAGGGAGACACAGCCGTTGGTCCCTTCCTTCTGCCTTAAGCAACAAGTTCGGACACCTCTAAGTAGCCAGTAAATAATTCCGATTCGACCTTAGCGTGCAAAAAGTCTGGCTTCTTGAGAAAAACTTGTTAGGAGTGCTTATTTTTTTTTTTTCTTGTTTGTTAATTTGTATTTATTTTTTACTTTTTAGAGCAAGAACATCCCTTTTAGTGCTAACCTGCCAGTCCCACTCTGATCATCTTGTGATCTATTCTCAAAGTGTTCTTTAAATTATGATAATGACTTTTATAGTCAAATTCACTAAATCGGTGTTGTTTTCTAGGGACATAGTATCTGCAGACTGGTAGTAGTTTATTAGAAATCCGCCTCTAAGCTTTTAGGCGGGACCATTTCCCGTCACCTATCTGTTTATGTACTTTCCTGGTACCTCACAGCCTCTCTCAACCCTACCTCACATTAGTGGTGAAATAAAAATGCTAAGCAATATTGGGGCCATCCAACCGTACAGTTTAGATCCAGATACCAGCTCAGAAGAGGAAAACAAAGTCCTTCATGGATCTACTAGTCTTCTATAAGAGCTTCAGAAGGGAGCTGAAGAAGGAACTTTCAAACTGTGTTTTTTGTCTACTCCTGTTTCACAGCAATTTGAATAAAGAAAATACTTAGAACTGCAATTTTGAGCCTAATTTTAATAATATTTCTTTATCATCTGAAAAAATGCTTCAAGAACGTGTTAAAAACATCATTTTCCTTGGAGTGGGTCTTTAAACATCTTTTTTTTACTTTTTGCCTTGCTTGACTTTTATTTAAACAGTCCATGACTTGTATATCTTTTCCGATCAGACGTGTAGAAATGGCGTTAAGCTGAAAATATGGAAGCAGGAGTCAGATTTGAAGCTCTATGTCTCGTAACTCCTTCACCAGCTGCTGGCTGGTGGAAGGTCACGCTTCCTTTTGAGGTAAAACCGGACCGCTTTGAAACTCCAGGGTTTTTCGTCCCACTCAAATTCAATCTTTCCACAAGCTGCTTTCAAACAAACACACAACAACATCATTAGGATAAACACTTGCAGACTTGGTCGTTTTAATGTTGGGGCTGAAATATTCTTTCAAAGGGTTCATCAGGTCATCGGGATCCAGCGGAACAGCAAGGAAATGTGGGTTCCTCACTAATGTTCGACTCTACCTTTTCTCTTAATAATGTAATATCCATGCAGGGTTATGTGGGTCAGTGGGGCTCTACAGCCCCTGGAGACTCCAGCCACACCCTAACGCACACACTTCATTCTCTCTGAGCCCCGACTTGCCCGCCTGTCTGCCTCGCTGCATGACGTCATACATTTTTCATAAAGCCGCGGCTGCTCGGTCAATATTTCATATCTGTTATCGACAAGCAAGTGCATAAGGGGTTGCTGCCCCCCCCACACACACCCCTCACCCTTATTCTTTCCCGTGGCTCCCTCCTCCATTCATCCCTCACTAGTCTGTAATTAAATTAGCTCTGTCTGCAAATGACAAAGGGCCAGTCATTCAGGCTCTGCTTAAATAGCTAGTAGCTGCAGTTGGGAGCGGATATGAAGTTAAGGAGGAATGCGCTGAGCTGAGCGGAGCTCAGTGCTGCTCGCTGTGGCAGAGGCTGGAAGAGATGAGGATGTATGGGTCGGGTCCGCATTTGCAGTTAGGAACAAGTGAAGCCAAACAGAATCGATCCTTTACTGTTTAGGCGGCTTATCCAACCAGCAACCATGCAGGAGACGTGATACGTGTATCGTAAAAGACGGAAAAAAAACACAATAAATGGGTAAATCAAAAGTAGGGATGTTAAAAATATTTGATACGTATCGAAATATCGATTGATCAGTTGGAGTAACCGCAGTATCGTTTAGGGATGTAAAGAATAGATAAAAAATAGATAGAGCAACAGCAGTATCGTTTGAAAACCACAGATATGAACAAGATTAAGTTGGATAGAAGCTATGAAATCAATCAAGACGTAAACAATTGATTTCTGTCAAACTGCAGTTTCTATTTCTGATTTTTTTCTACCGTCTTTCCCTTTTTTATGTAAACAAAGAGATGTCGAAACATAAACTTGGTTCTTCCAAGTCAAACCCTGAATACATTTCCCTGTCACATGCAATGTATTATTATTTATAGCTTTAAATGTCATATAAATAAGAAATATCTAGATTTTATCATATTTGGTAAAGGAATCGGACTGCATCGTATGGCCAAAAAGTTAGACTAGCCCTTTATGTATTGATATGTATCGATATGTAACTATATGTATCGATATGTATTGATATGTATCGATATGTAACGATGTGTAACGATATGTATCGATATGTATTGATATGTATCGATATGTAACGATATGTATTGATATGTATTGATATGTATCGATATGTAACTATATGTATCGATATGTATTGATATGTATCGATATGTAACGATGTGTATTGATATGTATCGATATGTAACGATATGTATCGATATGTATTGATATGTATCGATATGTATAGATATGTAACGATATGTATCGATATGTATCGATATGTAACGATATGTAACGATATGTATTGATATGTATTGATATGTATCGATATGTAACGATATGTAACGATATGTATCGATATGTATCGATATGTAACGATATGTATTGATATGTATTGATATGTATCGATATGTAACGATATGTATCGATATGTAACGATATGTAACGATATGTAACGATATGTATTGATATGTATTGATATGTATTGATATGTAACGATATTTAACGATATGTAACGATATGTAACGATATGTAACGATATGTATTGATATGTATCGATATGTAACGATATGATGTATCGATATGTATCGATATGTATCGATATGTAACGATATGTAACGATATGTAACGATATGTATTGATATGTATTGATATGTATCGATATGTAACGATATGTATCGATATGTAACGATATGTAACGATATGTATTGATATGTATCGATATGTAACGATATGTATTGATATGTAACGATATGTAACGATATGTATTGATATGTAACGATATGTAACGATATGTAACGATATGTATTGATATGTAACGATATATAACGATATGTATCGATATGTATCGATATGTAACGATATGTAACGATATGTATTGATATGTATCGATATGTAACGATATGTATCGATATGTATCGATATGTATCGATATGTAACGATATGTAACGATATGTAACGATATGTATTGATATGTATTGATATGTAACGATATGTAACGATATGTATCGATATGTAACGATATGTATTGATATGTATCGATATGTATCGATATGTAACGATATGTAACGATATGTAACGATATGTAACGATATGTATTGATATGTAACGATATGTATCGATATGTATCGATATGTATTGATATGTATCGATATGTATTGATATGTATTGATATGTATCGAATCGTGTGAGAAGGACAGATACACACCCCTACTTAAGTTTAAAAAGCATGCATAGACAGAGAAACTATTATTTTTATATAAAAGTTCAAGCACACAGTACCTATATTGTTCTTATTTATTCTCCAAATTACACTGAAAAGAGTGAATTGATTCACAAACGTTCTGTAATTTGTACATTTAAAATAATTAATTATCGTCAAATTGAAATTTTCAGTTTATTGTTTATCTAACTTAAAATTGTTATTGGATAAAACTCGAATTTTTAAATGAGATAATCTTTGTTAATTGAGCCAATATATATATATTTTTAAAGTGTAGTTAGTGCCAGTGCTACCAAAATATCAAATAGCTGTATAATCTATGTTGATTTTTAAAGTTGAGAGTTGTTTTTTTTGCTTTGCTATTTGTTCATGTATTACAAGTGGGGGTGTTATGATTAATTGATGAATCATTTTATCCAGCCAGATTGATCTGTCTGAGTCAAATCCTATCAATTTTTATATGAACTGATTTGTTTTTAAAATAAATCGTTACACTCCTAATTGTTAGTCATGACAATAACACACATTGGAAGTTTTCCTTGTATCCCTCAACCCAAGTCATTACTGTGATAATCTCCTCATCAGAATTTTTTTCACTCTGAGCTATTTTTATCTTTGCAACAAAAATATGGAACATTTTTAATATTACTTTAAAGCAATTGGTTCTCAGAGGAGCCTCACTTTTGTTCAGTTGATATCCAGAAAGGATAAAAAAATCCTGTGATGGTGAACTGATTCTGGGGCGCTATTTACAGCTCACCGGATAGTAAGTGGTGCTCACCGGAGAGTAAGTGGTGCTCACCGGATAGTAAGTGGTGCTCACCGGATAGTAAGTGGTGCTCACCGGATAGTAAGTGCTGCTCACCAGATAGCAGTACTCAGTTTCAAAGGATTTCAAAGGGAACATGTTCCACAGTCCCGCCCACAATGAACTACTGCTGCTCTGCAGAGACTATGTCCTAAATAAAACTCACCAAAGATCATTGGGAATGCTTTTACAACAGATTCAAAAGATGGTTGGAGTGTTTCATGATGTTCGGTGTTACTGATGTTTTTTTCTCTCGTGTCTTCTACGTTTCACAACTGTCTTCTTTTGCCGTTCCTCAGTATTAATGAAATGTGGTAGGTGTGGAACAGGGCAGAGCTGATCAAGAGAAGGATTTTATGGCGTCTGCTCTGATTGAATTGTGTTTTGCTTATGTGACTTATAAATTTGACCGCAGTAAAAAAAATAAAGACATCAAAAGATTACAAGTAGATTGCTTTTTCTCATGGGGGAGGGGTTCTTTTGGTTGGTATTTGCAGTCCTAGTAAACACAGCAACATGTTCCATTTGACACAGGGAAAAGAAAGAAAATTGTTGGATAAAAATATTTTTTTTCCTTTCAAAACAACAGCTCCAAACCTGTATATGTAAATTATGCCTGAATAGTTTCCAGGTGTCAGTACAGATTGAATGGACATCACTGTGCCTCTGTCAGTCGGTTCAGTTTAAAAACTTATATGATTTTCACCTTAACTCATGCACTACTAGACTTCAGTTTATTGGATTTAATTGAAATGTTTGTAATGCTGTGAACAGCTCTACACATTTTTCATGATTATTTTGTGTGACATGTTTAGTAGTAGTAATGGCATAATACTCAGTTTTAAACTGTTGAAACAAATTCTGTGAAAAGTGAGTTGTTGCATCATTACAGGCTAGCATACGTTTGCGTATGTTTATGCTAAATGTGTCAAACACATGTTCTGTTACATTACACCAGACTTAGTATAAGCCAACTGACAGGTTTTTCTTCATTGTTACTTGCTTATTGTCACATTAAGATATAGGCCTTTAGGAAACTGAAAAAAAAAACATAACCTAAAAGTCAAGTTTTGAACTGAAGTGTTTAGGGCTGGGTTGATAAAATGAGTGTATCGATTTAACCTTAATAGATCAATAATCGATCCATAAAAATATAGATTGATGGAGGTCTTGACTGACATGCACTCCAAGCACTTCAGCGTTTACCCATTTGTTACTAACAGAGTTGCCACCTGTGTTTGTCTTTACAGTGCTCCCCACCTGCTCACCGCTGGACTTTCACTGCGACAATGGCAAATGCATACGACGCTCCTGGGTCTGTGACGGAGACAACGACTGTGAGGATGACTCGGACGAGCAAGACTGCCGTGAGTACAGACCCTTCGCCGACAACACACAAGTGTTGTAGTGTATTGCACCCAAACACACATTCAGCCAGTTCTGTCTGACTCAGAGGAAGGTGGACAGCCGTGTTCGATGGCGTGTTTGTCTTTACACGTGTAGACTTGAACACACACTGAGATGAGAGGTTGCTTCTAAATCTATGCCCATATACGTTTTTCAAAGTTTTTGACACTTTAAGTCATGCTTCAGGCACATGTTTGTGGGGCTTGGTGATCTAGCAGAAGGCCTTCATAACAATGTGTTACAAGTATGTTATTTCCCTGCCTCAAGACAGCTCAGGTTTTCTATCAGACCTGAGAGAGAATTCCCTGCAGGCCAGCGGCCATCTCGCTGTCAAAAGAGGTTCTGCAATTCTGTTTAAACACCTGGGATATCCTGTGAGGAACTGGAGTATTTACCTGAGTTCCATGCTCCTGATACTGGTGGTCCTCCAAGATTTATTATTTTATTAATTAATCAAAGACAGAATAGTGTTGGCTTAGCGGTTCATTTTCTAGAGACACGTGCACCTTTCTGTCTGTGCTCGATAATACATGTTTTAAACCAGTTCTTCAAATTTGTCGCTCACTTTCTTTGCACCTCCATCAGGAAATCATTTTGCCTGTTATACTGCCATCTTCTCCATATCACCCACCTGCTTTCACCAGTCTCGGAGACGTTTAGGAACCACCCCAAAGTATTATGCAGATTCCTCACCAGAATACTCTGACGTATGCCACCGCACACAATTTACTTGCTAAATCGAATGAGCATTTTTTGACCATCGCTGGGGTGGGGCGGGGTCTCTTAAAAGAACCCGGGCGCTATTAGAGACCTGTATCTAAAGCAGGGGTCTCATACTGGCGGCCCCCATGTTACTATTTTGTAGACCAGC
>NC_050514.1:1806647-1816367 GCF_002922805.2 Oryzias melastigma
GCTGGGGTGGGGCGGGGTCTCTTAAAAGAACCTGGGCGCTATTAGGGACCTGTATCTAAAGCAGGGGTCTCATACTGGCGGCCCCCATGTTACTATTTTGTAGACCAGCCTTAAAATGAAAGTTACTAAGCAATATCTATGCTTCTTTGAAGATAGCTTTGTATTCACTTTGTGAAGTTTCAGCTTGCTTAATGTTTTAAACTTTGTATTTGTTATTGTTGTTGGATCTGGTTGTCAGAAAAGTCCTTAGCAACAGTTGTTAGCATCGTTAGCTCCTGTCGTTTCACAGGACATGTAGAAGATTTTGTTTAGTAGTACATAGACATGAACAAATGTTCAATGAACTTGTTTAATAGACATAGAGAATGGACCAAAGACATAGACAGTGAATGCTAAAACATATTTTTGGAACAAATGAAACCCCATATGGCCCAGACTCAGCCAGACTCTGCCTTCAGTGGCTCCAAGTAAACCAAGAACCCTGATCTAGAGGAACGGACACCTGTTATACCTGACGTTTATTGGAGACCGGCATCTAATAGAGACCGACCACAACTGGAAGATATACTGTACATGGGACTTTCATTTTTCTTGGACAGTACTTCTCTTGCTGCTGCAACAATGTACAAATGAAGGTTTGCTTTTTCAAACGTTAACCAACAAGTGTGGTGAGAGTGAGATGATTCCCTCTCCTGCTTCGTCTCATTTTTTGTTGTTGACATGGACTTCATGAACACCAAATCTTTATTGCTACAATTACACTGGACATGTGTTCCAGGTTCAAGAAAGCGCGATTTACCGTTTCACAAACACACATTCAGGCTGTGGTGTTCACACCGGACAAGCGGGGAGTGGCATGGAGAAGGCTCTCCTTCTTTTGTTTCCTACTGTTTACTAGTGCTTGTCCACCACCAACAGTTGGAAGACAACTGGTGCAATTCTCATGAAACTTGCTCCTGGCTTTTTCTTTTGCAGCTCTATTTTGATATGAATGCTTATGCGTTTCTGGATAGGCACAAACAGCAATTATTGATTTCTCCTTGATTATCAAGTTCACAACGTTTGGCACGTCTGTGTTTTGAAAGGACACTATCCAATACTACCAAAACCGACTCCCTGATTAGTCAAAGTTCAGCTGGTTGAACTTTCAGCACTAGTTCAGTGATAGCCTGGTTTTTACTTAAAGCCTGACTTAAAATCGTGCATACCAATGCGTGAACACGGAAGCACAAAACACATGTTTACAAGCGTTTACATAAACCAGGGATAGGCAGCTCCAGGCCCCGAGGGCCGCAGTGTCTGCATGATTTCCAGATATCCAAGCCCTACTCATGACTGATTACCTGGTTCAGGTGTGTCCAGCCAATTGGAACATGCCAGAGCAGGGGATGTTGAGGACTAGAGTTGTCTATCCCTGACATAGACTTCACACTGAACGTGTCCGCTTGAATGTGAGTGGCCTTGGTCAGTGTGAATGTAGCCTAATGAAGGAGTGGCTTTTCCAAAGCTGCAACCATGAGCTCACGGGCGTCTGCTGTGACTGTAACTCAAGAACCTGCTGGCGGGCGCCTCTTGAATTGGCCATAAAGCAAAAATAATGAAGTGTTCTGCATTTTTTTTGCTCGGGACTGATGAGACGACATTTTGACCCGACGGAGGGCATTGCAGAACTCCCCAACATCATCAGCGTCCTTATGCTTCGATGCATTGAAAGTATGGGAAAGTTTACAGCTGTTTCTTTCTGTTAACTCCCAGTGATATATGATATTTATGGGACGCCACTTTGTCAAACACAATTTGAGATGTATGGCTTGAAATATTATAAAGGTGGATCTTCTGGTTGAATATGCCTTCCACACCTGGTAGGGTTGTTTCCTGTGGTATTCCGTGCACAGCAGGTACAGTCTGGCTCTTTGTTTTCCGATTGTGTCTTATCCATCATCCTCAGACCCGTCCTCCTCCTCCTCCTCTCCTGACCCACATACGGTGTCAGCAGCCAGACACTGAAACACTTTCTGATGGGGGGTCTGTCTGCTTCAAGCTGCCTATGAATTTTTCATCCACATGCCCAGCACATTTTCTGCTCACTGCTGGTTCACAAACTACTTATTATTTCATGTTTTTTTTTTTCTTACTCTTGAATTCTGCGCCAGGTCAGCCTTTCTCTCCTTTATACATGTATGTGTTTGGTCTTCATTGAGTGGAGTTTCTTTCATTATTTAGAGGGGCTGGGACCGTCGCCCGCACTCTGCTGACGCTGAAGCCAAGGTGTATTTGAACATGGGATTTTCAGAATTCCAAACGTTTTGTAGACATTTCACAAAGAAGAAAAGGCGAAACATTTCATGACATGTGCGCACACATGTAAGGAGCCTAGTAACGGCTCCCAGTGGCCTTTGGCCTTTGACGTTTGGCTGCTGTGTGAGTGATGAGCACCTTGAGGGCTTGTTGACCTCTGACCTCCTTCTGTTTACTTCACGGATGGAGGGGGGAGAAGAGATGGAAGAGACAGATGAACGGGGAGAATCAATTATCTTACAGCCTGAATTATAGATTGAATAAACATTGTTGTCGATTGTGCATGGGTTTGTGATGCTTGTGAGAATATCAGTGGGTCGTCTTGGCTTGTAAATGCAGGATTTCACACCGTTTTTTCTTCTTAAGGATAATTTTCTGAATTCTCAGGTGTTTACAGGATGGAGAGTTTACGTGTCATTACTCATTAGCAAGTCCACCTGAAACTGTTTGGTAAAAGCTACCACAGGGACAACTGGACATGTGTTTTGGCTGCTATCTCCCTCGTGTCATGTCACTGACCTCGGAAGCGTTGTGCGTTTGTTTCCCTGGTGTACTGTCGGATGAAAGATGAAACAGTTCTGCGTATGAAGGAAAAATATCTCTGCTCGGGCCTCCTCTCTGTGGGTGTCTGTTTTCCCCCGGTCTCCCTGTGCTTCAGCCACCTCGCACACAACAGCGATAAATTATAGATTACCTCCTGCCAGGGGCCATCCATCAGGGCTTCTCCTCAGCAAACCAGTTAAATCAGCCTCAATCTTGTACACGCCTGAGTTCTGCCATCAGTCGTGGGGCTAACGGTGGGACACATTGTTTGGGATGTGTGAATAAAGACGTTGGAGCAGCTTAGGTATGGTTAAAAAAAGTCCAAATATTTGGAGGGGTAGAAGAAACTGAAAGGTGTGGCAAACTGCAGAGCTTTAAGATTCTTCTACAGTCGGCAGAAATGTGACGAACTGAAAACTTAGCAGAATTATGTTTTTACATTCTTACTAGAACGTAAAAACAGAGGCGACCAGGAACTGCCCCTCCGATTGATAGATGACATCATCGGTTATTCTCCAATTTGATGGGTTGGATTGCTGCCTCAAGCCAACATGGACCTAATTTGATTGGATGTTGTTCTGAAGACGCACACACACAAACTCACACACAGAAAGACAGAGACCGCTGCACGGGCTTTGTCAATTTGCTTTTAAATCTTGGATTTGAAGGAAATGGCGAGTCTTTCTGAGTCAGAGGCCTAAAGTCCAAGTCAAGTCACGAGTCACCAATGTTAAAGTCTAAGTCAAGTCACCAATAAATTCACGAGTCACCAATGTTAAATCCCCACTGAAGTCACAAGTCACTGATGTTTAAAGTCCCAGTCATGCCACATGTCACCAATGTCAAAGTCCAAGTCAAGTCATGAGTCATCAACGTTATCCCAGTCATGTCACATGTGACTGATGTCAAAGTCTCAGTCAAATCACAAGTCCCAGTCAAGTCACGAGTCACAAAATGTTTGAAGTCCAAGTCAAGTCACATGTCACCGAATTCAAAGTCCAAGTCATGTCACAAGTCACCGATGTTAAAAATCCAAGTCATGTCATGAGTCACCAATGTCAAAGTCCTAGTCAAGTCGCATGTCAAGTCCTAGTCATGTCTAGAGTCACCGATGTTAAAGTTCCAGTCAAGTCACTAGTTACCGATGTCAAAGACCCAGTCAAGTCACAAGTCACAGCCTTGAAAGTCCAAGTTGACTCTAAAGTCGTCAAATTCATGACTCGAGTCTGACTTGAGTCCAAGTCATGTCATGTGACTCGAGTCCCCACCTCTGTATATAGCTATCAGTCCCAGCATACAAAAACACACCAGTTGTGGTGCTGGCCTCCTGGGCTGAAAAGTTGTCGCACTCCGCCCCTGTCCAAAAGTGTTTGGAATTGTTAAGAAATAACTTTAATTAAAGCTTAATTACGCTCAATGGAGAATGTCCAGGTATGGATGTTAATGTCTGCAGCCAGGTCCTCTTAGATCCTGTTGTCACTCTTAATACTTGATGGAGTTTTCATTAGGTTTCTGTATCTTTTGCATTCCTAACCGATACTACTGTTACTCCTGGAGCTCAATCAACTTTTTAAAGATGAATTTGAATCTTTTACATCCCATCTTGAGCTTCTAGAGTTTTGAAAAAGAGATTTTGGTTTTCCCTAATCAGTTCAGTATTTTTTATTTTTTTTTATGAGTTTGGGTAAAATACTCTGACGCCTGGTCTGGTGAGGTCATCTTGGACAGTCAGGACTTTGATTGTATCAAGACTTCAAAAAATGTTCAAACTGTGGATGAATGTCCCTTTCATCTTTCTGGACCACTCTCCAAGCTCTGCACAGCGTTGGAGTGCTCTCCGTTATGGAAATAGATGATACACTTCAGACTTTAGTCAACACAACCTTTTTGTTGTATTTTTTTTTTGTTCCTAATACCAAATTCTATAGTTCTTCTAGTTAAAAGGTTTTGGAGATTATTTAACTTGAACCTAAATCAGTTTCCTTTCAAAACCTTTTGAGTCTGACAGAAGCTGCAGTCATTTCTTTTTTTCTTTCAGCAGTTAAGGACACTTCAGCAAAGATTACTTCTCAAAGGTTCTTCCCTGATGCCTCTTTTCCTTTGTCTCCACAGCTCCCAGAGAGTGTGAAGAGGACGAGTTTCAGTGTCAGAATGGTTACTGTATCCGCAGCCTCTGGCACTGTGACGGGGACAATGACTGCGGTGATAACAGTGATGAACAGTGTGGTAAGCCTACGTTACTGAGGAGTATATTCATAAAAACGCAGATTTGAAATGCCTCCCCAATACATATAGATATATATATATTTTTTTTTACTAGATATGCGTAAATGCTCAGATAAGGAGTTCCGCTGCACGGATGGGAGCTGCATCGCTGAGCACTGGTACTGCGACGGAGACACGGACTGTAAAGATGGGTCCGATGAGGAGAATTGTCGTGAGTGTCTCAAAGAATCAGTTACTCTAGTTTTTGTTTTAACTTTAGAAAACTGATGTTTAAATTGTTAGGATATAATCAACCAAAGTTTTTAAAGACTTTTTTAAGAAAAAACTAAAGCTGCACCTTAAAGACCCGCTGTGTTCATGTTTTAAACTATTTTAAAAGCGTTCCCTGTGGTCTTTTAATAATTATTTGAATGTTTTTAGCCAAATAAAAAGAAAAACTATCATATTCTAAGACATATTTTCTGCTGAGCACTAGGGGTATGCATTGGCAAGAGTCTGGCGATATGATGCGTATCCTGATATGTGTGTCACGATACGATACGTATTGCGATATACTCCAAGATTGTACCAGAACAATTTTTCACATTTCTGTATCCATCCCAAGTATAAACTAAGAAATAAATGTCTCATAACAACAAAAAACGCAAGGCTGATTGAACATTTAACACAAGCTGGTTCTCACAAGGTTTTGTCAGTATTTTAAGTTGATACAAGTGTCGCCAATCAAAAATCACGATATATCGCCAATTTGATTTTTCCCTACACCTCTACAGAGTAGCAATAGCTTCTTAGGATTTTGCCTCTGAGTTGTGGGTGGCACTGTTGCCACGGAGTGACCCCGCCCCCACTTCCCATCACCCATATTTTTAAAAAACTGCCGAAAAATGCAATGTAAGTTTAATTTTCTTTATACATGCCCTCCATCATGATAAAAATGCCACAAGAACATGTTAAAAAACACAATGTTCCTCGGAGTGGGTCTTTAAATAATTAGTTATTTGAAAATGACCAGCGTTCATTAATATTGTTGAAAAGTAACTACAGACTGAAGCTTTTAGACGGAACAGTTTAAAGAAATAAATGGATCTCTATGGCAGTCATTTGTCATGGTGGCTTAATTACTGAATTAGTTGATTTATTGCATTGATGATCTTCAAGTATTTACATTTTTAAGTAACTCATTACTTGCAGAACTGAAAAGAGGCTCTTAATGTTTGAAATAATCCACTCAGCACAATAAACTGGTTGCTGACTTGTAGCATTAAAAGCAGGACGACTGATGCGTAACATGTGAGCTTGTACCGTCTTAATTGGAACATGATTGACAGCATGAGCAGAACTGAGGCGCAGCTTCAAAGAGTCTGCGACAGCCATCTGCTGCAGCATCTTTTCCAGCATCTGGTTATCATGTTCTCTGTGTCTGCGCAGCGTCAGATGTGATGACAGCCACCTGCAACGCCGAGGAATTCCAGTGTGCTTACGGCCGCTGCATCCTCGACATCTACCACTGTGACGGCGATGACGACTGCGGGGACTGGTCCGACGAG
Organism: Oryzias melastigma; assembly: GCF_002922805.2. Taxonomy (NCBI): domain Eukaryota; kingdom Metazoa; phylum Chordata; class Actinopteri; order Beloniformes; family Adrianichthyidae; genus Oryzias; species Oryzias melastigma. Next base: position 1,813,262 of record NC_050514.1, read on the forward strand.
TCCGACTGCTGTGAGTTCGCTTGAAGAAGTATTAATAATGTGGGATATTTTGTTAGCCCTGCGACAGAGCGCTGACCTGTCCAGGGTGTAACCCGCTTTTGACCAACAAGTCGCCCGGTTAGGCTCCCCGTCACCCCAAAAGGGATAAAAGAGGTTTAAAAAAAGACACAGTTTATGTAAATAGCAACTCTAGTATTAAATCGGAATGACATAATTAACTATAAAAGTTACATTACCAGCAATAATGCTAGTGTGAATGCTTTTTGCTGAATGTGGTCGCTAAAGATGCTAAAGCTGTTTGTTGAAGATGATGAAGAATGTTTTCTAAATGGCTGAATGTCATGAGCGTGCTAAACGTTTTGATAACAAACTTGCATAATTTTCAGAAAGTGCAAAAAGAATTTAAAGAATTTTATGAAGAAAAAAAAATCGCAACGTTGCTAAAATATTAGCTTAACTCCACATTAGCTCAAAAGTACTCAGTAGATGTCAACTTCACCAAAAACGTTAGTATGTTGCTAAAATATTGGATAAATTCCAAATTAACATTAAGAAACTTAAGAGGCCAAATTTGCAAAAAAGGCTAGTTTGTTGCTTTAATGGACTACTAGCTAAACTCCCAAATAGCCTAAAATAGCTATAGCCTAAATGTTTTTTTAATTGCTGAATGTCATGAGCGTGCTGAACGTTTTGATACCAAACTTGTATAATTTGCAGAAAGTGCAAAAATAATTTAAAGAATTTAATGGAAAAAAAATCGCAACAAATATTAGCTTAACTCCAAACTATCCCAAGAAACCTCAGTAGATGCCAACTTGGCTAAAAAAGCTAACACGTTGCTAAAATATGAGCTTGACTCCACATTAGCTCAAAAATACTAAGTTGATAACAAATGAGCCAAAAACGTTAGTATTTTGCTAAAATATTTGCAAAATTCCAAATTAACACATTTTTTTGCTTTAATAGGCTACTAGTTCAACTCCAAAATAGCCTAAAATTCCTCAGTAAACTTATTTAGTCAAAAACGTTAACCTGTTGCTAAAATAGAGGCTACACTCTAAATTAGCCTTAAAAACCCAGTAGGTTACTAATTAGCCAAAAACATTAGCATGTTGCTAAATTATTAGGTAAACTCCAATTTTTTGGAAAATGACTATAAAAGATTAAAATAAGCCCATGAATATATTAAAAGTTTTGTTGCTAATCTACTTAAAATATTGAAATTTGAAGACTTTCTCATTCTTTTCCAATGGAGCATATTTTGCTCAATATTTCAAAAACTATCACGTTTACAAATACCAAATATTCAAGCGGTAATGTTCTGTACAAGCTGAACATTTTGATAACATGATTGCGTAAATCGCTGAAAATGTGCTTGACTTTTTACGTGCCAAAAAACGTATGGAAAGCTTACTAAGCATTCACACAATAAGAAAGAGAAACATAATTACTATAGTGTGAATGCTTTCTAAGCACAATTAATACAAATAATTGGAATCTTCTGGTAAAGTCACTTCCAGGGGTTGGTGACGCCAAGGAAGCCATCAACGCTTAAAATCTGAATAAAAAATAGAAAATAAAACCAAACTCAGCCTCTGTCTGTTATGGTTACCCTACTTCAGTTCAACACCAGGCTGTGGTAAAAACGTTGATCACATAGAGATGACTGCAAACATCTGTAATCTTCTTATGCACACTTCACTGAAAAACTCCCAACTTCACCAAACTTGTCTTGTACAGAGGATGAAGACAGAGCTCCTGTGGGAACGCGGTTCTGTTATGTCTCTGCATGAGGGATGGCTTTCCGTTTCCCTCTTTACCACTTTCATCCTCTTCCCCAGCAAGTCATTTATCTGTCTTAGGTATTTGTGCAGCACAGGTTTAATTTGAGTCCAAAGGTGCATTGCAGATTCGTGTTAACTAACAGCAGGTTGTACATTTCTGGTCAGAATTGCAGTGTAGCTGAAGCCCAAACCCAGTCATATTGAGTTAGTAAACAAGAAGTTGGAATGGATCAAACATAAACGGTCCTCAGTGATGGAAAAAGAAATGAATACTGTGGAAATTCTTCCATTTCAATCATTTCATCCATACTTCCTGTTTTCCTTACACCATAAACTTCAGTTTTCATAACATCTCCTAGGCTTTACTTTAAAAATCTTGACTTCTTTTGAAGTTTTATTATAATATACTCTCCACTGAAGCTAAAACACTACACCACTCAACAACTTCCACCAAAAATCTAAAAATAGAGGCGTGTTATTACACTGAGACACTAACTGAAAAAATTTGCACTTTTTCATATCATTTGTCATGTTTGGAGAACACCAATAAGAAGCTTTATTGTCTGTAAAGTGAGTTTAGCAGGAGCGTGGTTAGTCCTCGTTTTGGAGCACACCTGGGTGTAATGTTCAAATGAAAGACATTCAGAGGATATTCTCCGCCTTCAGTCATTGCAGTTATTTGACGAGGGACTAAACGTCTGCTGAACTCAATCCAACCGCACTCAGAAGCCTGGTGATTGTGGACGTTTGTGGGGGTGTTTATCAGTGGGAAAGTGGTGAGAATGAAAACAATCAGATTCAGGTACAAACTGTGAACCGTCTCCCGCAACGAGCAATTCTAAGATTGGTGTTTCTTAGTTTGTTTTTTTCCAACACCTTACATATTTACATACATTTTTTTCCTGAAGCACAACAAAGAGGCAGAGGAAGGGACACAATCTGAATTCCTCCCCTACCCCTATGGCTTTTCTCTACCCATACATTCAGCCCTCCACATGGAGAGTTATAGAAAAAGGGGGTATTCAAATTCAGACATTACTCCCACTCCATGATGTCATCAATATTTGCCATTTAGCTACATTTGCTTGTAACTGCTAGCGCTCGGAAAAGACACATCAACATTGGTTTTATAACTTTAAAAAGGTTGTGCTAAAACAAAAAAATCATAGCTTGCATTTTAATTTAAACTTCTGTGCTTCAGAGCACACCCACGTGAAGCGGGAGAGGGTCATTTATGTGTATATATTATGTATATATTTATGCTTTGAAGTACTTTATATATATTTTTTCAAATATATATTATTATATATAAAATATATATA
>NC_050514.1:1816678-1830615 GCF_002922805.2 Oryzias melastigma
TCGATGATGTCATCAATATTTGCCATTTAGCTACATTTGCTTGTAACTGCTAGCGCTCGGAAAAGACACATCAACATTGGTTTTATAACTTTAAAAAGGTTGTGCTAAAACAAAAAAATCATAGCTTGCATTTTAATTTAAACTTCTGTGCTTCAGAGCACACCCACGTGAAGCGGGAGAGGGTCATTTATGTGTATATATTATGTATTTATTTATGCTTTGAAGTACTTTATATATATATTATATAAAAATATATATATATAAAAAATACCAAATTGAAGCCACAAATTATAAAGGGAAAAAATGTTTTGTTTATTTTATGTCGTCTCCAGAGCTCCATAGAAGATATTTGTGCTGGATGTTCTGTCAGTGTGTGAAGCTCTGACCTGCTTTAGACTGATTCATGGTCTTCACTTCAGTACTGCTGTTTCAAATCCCTCTTCCATTTCTCACCATGTTTTCTTGCCTCTGGTATCATATGCTCATTTTTTTGGTGTTTGTCTTCCTCTGCTCGGCACATCTTTTCCTCTCCCACACTCCCTCTGAAACATTCATTTCCACACCTTTGATGTGTTTATCTGCAGCGTGATAAGCACAGTGTGACGGGTTTGTAGCGTTCTTTGATCGCCTCACCGCTCTTGTTCAGCTTTTATTCTTACCTCCTTTCTTCTGTACTTTACTCAGATAGTAATTTTTCTAAAACACAGGCCTAAAATGATCACAACTTGCTTTTAAAAGGAGTCACTCGAGGTTTGGATGAATCGTCTGCAGGTTTCAAATCCCCACTCGGACAAACTGTTTTTTGTTTTTCACTTCCTGATGAATGATCTGATCTCCAGTTGCTCATTCATCCTGAGAGTTTTTATTTTTAGGCGACATTTGTTCAGAGGGGAAGATCCAGTGAATTTATAGTTTACGGACTCGCTGGGAAGTGAAACGCAAACTCTTCCCCTCTTAGAGACATTCCTCAGAGGCATAAGACAGCCCATCCTCTGACAGCATTCCTTGGCATCCACTCTCCAGATCCATGAGGGCTGCTTTGTTTCTTTCTTCTCTTTCTCATTGTCTTTGCTTCTTATGAGCAGACAAGTCCAACAACATACAAACACACTTGTTATCGCATGGGAACACTGCTCTCTGTTGCGTCGCCTTGTGGGATGCGCGCACATTGTTGTTTGTCGGCGCCCCGCGCTGATTCATTCCGTCTTCTATCTCGGCCAGCCTCTCCCTCAGTGGGAAAGCCACCTGCTGTTTTGATCACCCCCCCTCTCTTTTTTTTTTTTTTTTTTAACCACTCTCCATTTCCTCGCCTGTGTTCCTCCCCTGTCACACACCCACTGTCACCTCAGTGGGGGGCTAACTCCTGCTGTCTCAAGCAAACGTGTCTAATTCCTGCACACACATACACTCTGGATTCAGCCTTAATCTTCTTCTCCACCTCCATTCTCGTTTGGTGCCTTAGGGGTTGCACTTTGGATAAAACTGAGAGCTGACAGCAGTGATCACAGTGTTACACAACAGCCCTAAATAATGTCCACGGGAATGAGGCTGACTCGTTTAAGATAATGGTTATAGAGATATAAGGAGAAATATGACTGGTGTACTTAAATTACTCCATCCATTTTTATGGATGGACGTATGGATGGGTGGATGGATTGATGGATGATGAAGGCATGGATGGATGGATGAATTAAAGGATGGATGGTTGGATGGATGGATGATAGAGGGATGGATGGATGGACAGATGATGGACAGATGGATAGATAACCGTATGGATGGATGAATTAAAGGATGGATGGATGGACAGATTAATGATGGACGGACAGACGGATGAATGGATGGACAGTTGGCTGGATTGATGATGGATAGATTGATGATGGACGATGGATTGATTATGCAGGATAGATGGATATATCTTCTAAATTTCTATTCAAACAAGTTTTACTCAATCTAAACAAACCCAAAGGAAGATCGGACAGTTCAACGACTCATCAGTTAAAGCTATAGTCACATCCATCCTTTCAGGTCTAGCGGTTATTTGAGTTGTTGAGGTCCATAAAGGGAAGTGGCTGCATCTTAAAGAGAGCACAGGCACACAATATTACCAAAAGTAATGTCTCACCCATCTAAAAGATCAGAATCAGGTGTCCTAATTGTTACAGAGCTCCAAACTTCATGTGACCTTCAGATCAACCCAAGTCCAGGATGCAGAGAGCTTCATGGAATGGGTTTCCATGGCAGCAGCTGCATCCAAGCCACACAAGTGCAATGCAAAGATGCAGTGGTGTAAAGCACAACACCACTGGACTGTAGAGCAGTGGAGACGCCTTCTCTGCAGTGATGAATCACGATTTTCCATCTGGGAATCTGATGGACCAGTCTGGGTTTGGAGGTTGCAGGAGAACGGGACATTTCAGACTGCATTGGTGGAGGGGGAATGATGGTAATGATGGTGTGGGTCTGTTTTTCAGGATTTGGGCTTGGCCCCTTAGTTCCAGTGAAAGGAACTTTGAATGCTTCAGAAAGAAACAATCTGAAATCTGGACCAAAAAATCTTTGATTTTGATTGAACTGTGATAAATATATTTTGAAACAAAACATTTAAATGTTTTTTTCAAAACTGTGGCTTTTATTAATATTTTAGTGTGAATCTTGCCAGTGTGTTGATGTCCCTTTGGTATAATTTACACCAGTAGGACCAACATCACATGACGTTCATGAGATGTTGGAGTGATCAGGATGACGTCTTCCTCCCCCATACTTACCTTTCTGCGTGTTCACCACAGTATAATGCCCGTAAAAGCGAGCGGTCCACTATCTTAATATTTTGTGAGGGTCAACTGCGTGCCCACTTTTCACCCTCAGACGGCTCATATCTACACATAAGGACAGTTGTGACTATTATGTAAACCACAGCTTAAGTGTTTTTGTTTGCTGCTTAAAGTACAAACTAAAATTGAACGTGACGAGTGACTCCGTCAATGTGAAGAGAGTGGGATTATGGGTACTAGTGTTGCATCAGTTGCAGCTGTCCAAACTTTCTTTACAGTGTCCTCGGGGGTGCTTCTCACTGGATTGACTCTGCTCAGCTCTTTGCCTTTGGAAGTTATGAGGATAAAAAAGGAAATCTTTTCTCATAAAGCCAGGCTAGTGATTAAAACATGGTTTGGCACAGTTAAAGAGCCCAAATGTTTGATGAAAAAGACATACCCTGGCGTACTCTTAAGCTCACATTTGGCTGAATTTTTGACTCTTGAAAGAAGTTAATTCACTTTAGACCACAGCAACGTCTCCATTCCACTTGAAACATACAAGCAAACATTTTTTGAAAAACTTTATGGTTCAACTTTTGATTGAGTTGTTTTTTGTTGTTCAGGTTGTCCTGATTGGATTAGTAATCTACAATCTGTCTGACAAACTGCAGTTGAACTAAAGCTCGTGTCTGCTTGCAGCCTCCCATCAGCCCTGCAGGTCGGTGGAGTTCATGTGCAGCAGTGGGATGTGCATCAACGCTGGCTGGAGATGTGACGGAGAGTACGACTGTGATGACCAGTCAGACGAGCAGAACTGCAGTGAGTGAGCTCTGGACTAGAACTCATGGTTCATTTAGTGAATATATGAATGAAAACAAAGACATTTGAGTTCTACTAACCTCCTTTTCTATTGTGTGAACGCAGCAACACCCATGTGCACGGCGGACCAGTTCCTCTGTGGAACGGGTCGTTGTGTTCGGTTGTCGTGGCGATGCGATGCGGAGGATGACTGTACGGATCGCAGCGATGAAGATGGCTGTGAGAAAACTGGTAGGACTTGTTGTTATGTCGATTTTCAGAGTCTAAATAGATAGCGCTTCAAACTGTAGTCATGACAACCGCTCATAATGACCTTCCTCCCCTGAGAAAACCTTTTGTTTTTTTCTATGAAAAATTAAGCTGGAAACTGCAGGTCAAGTCTTGGCTTCACAGAGAGATGTAGATAAACAAAAAAGAGGCTTGAGAGGACAGGAAATGGAATCTACTGCTGTCTGGGTCTATATTCACTAGAAAATACATCTGTTTGTAAAAACCTATGTATATTTTGCATTGTAAAAAGAGAATCAAATTCTTTCGCTCACGCCTGCACTGTTTGATGACCTGTCCTCGCAGAGAGTCCGCCTTGTGCTCCTGATCAGTTCCAGTGTGGAAACGGGCGTTGCATCGGCCAGAGGAAGGTGTGCAACGAGGTCAACGACTGTGGTGACGGGACGGATGAACACCCTCACCACGACTGCCGTACGTATACACACACAACAGGCAAACAACCGGAACGAGTTTTCATGGATTACTTTTAACGAGGGCTGTCATGTCATTCATGTTTTTGTGAGATTATTTATGTATTACTTCTAATTCATTAATCGAATTAATGTATTTTTATTCTAGCCTAATAATTGCTTTGAAAAGCCTCCTTCTGAGATATTTTATTTACATTTTTCACATTGAGGTGCCGTAAACGATCAAAATACAACAAAAAAAAGGCCTTATAACATTTTCCTGATAAAACAAACTTCTAACCTTTACTTTTTCACCAACAAAAGGTGTTTTTTTTTTTTACAATTAATAAAAATGAGTGCTCTCATTTAACACCTTAATAATGAGTTATTAAAAAATATTTACCACAAACTTCTTATTAATGTCAACATATTTATATGTTGTTACACCTTGTTCTACAGTTATCTTCTCATGCAATCTTCCCTCTGCATACCCCATTAATTTATGATAATAAATAAATCTGGATTTATCTTTTACATAATAGATACATGACACGGATACGGACAGTGAATCGTGCACTGAGAGGCGATGGAAGACGTGTATTCAGCTGAGTTCAAATTAGGGGTTCATGCAAGTTAACAGTTTCACCTTTGTTTTATATATTTGAGAACATGACATTAGTTATAGAATAAAATGGAGATTATCCCGCTAAAAAAAAAAAAATGTCTGTAATTAATGAATCGCAATTAATTAAATACTTTTAGTATAAATCTGTGTTGTCTGCTCTTTGTTCAACTTCAGTATTGTTAAATTCCACTTGGGCCAGCATGTATGACCCGACCGACGAAACTTCCACTGACATAAAATAGTGAGCTTTCAGAGAGTCCATAGAGGCAATCTTCAGATTAAATACCGTCTTCTTAACAGAAAAGCTTTTCAAGGTCCAAAAATCAGTTTTAGTGACACGAAACTAATGAAGCACAGGAGTCCTTAAGCAGAGCCCTGTATGTCTGCAACAGACTCATAAATGTTGAATGTTAAAGGCTATGTGGTCTTCAGATCTTTAGTTGTTTTGTTCTGGCGTCCACACAGGCCCCCGCTCCAGCGACGGCAACTGTAACCAGAACAACGGGGGCTGCTCGCAGAAGTGTCAGATGCTGCGAGGTCTGGTCCAGTGCACCTGCCACACTGGATACCGACTGCTGGAAGACAGCAAATCCTGCCAGGGTAAACGTTTGTGCTGCAAAAACCTTTGTGGAAAGAAACAAGCTTTGAGGGTCACCTCTGCTGGTTTCAACACCTGACTTTATTGTATAGCTAAACATCATGTGAAAAAGAAAGTAAAACATTCACACGTGTCTAAACAGAAGTGTTTCAGAAAAAAATGTAAACAACATTATTAAAACAATTGTTGCTACTGTGGACAAAATTTAGGTTGTAAGTTAGATATACTATCTGGTGCTAACCGTATACTATGGTGCACACCATATACTATCTCGTGACCACCAAAAACTACCTGGTTGTGCACCATAGACTATCTTGTGAGCACGATATACTATGTCATGAGAACTAGATTGTATCTGGTTCTCACCTTATACTATCTGTTGCTTACCAAATACTACCTGGTGTGCACCATATACTATTTTGTGAGCACCAGATAGTATATGGTGTGCACCTTATACTACCCGGTGTGCACCTTATACTACCTGGTGTGCACCATATACCATCTCGTGAGCATGAGATACTATTTGGTGTGCACCAGATAGTAGCCAGAATTTTTTTTTTTTTTTTTACTCCGATGTCCCATTAGGGGATCTTTAAATTTAAAACCTTTGGAACACGTTGGAATTGTTCCTGTCAACATTTCCATTTTTTTCCCTTTAAATTGACAGATTTTTTGATTCTATTAGTGTCCGTGGTCTTTGCAATAAATGTCGTGCACATAAGTTCTAAAAGAAATGTGATTTTTCAAAGCATGAATGCCCCCCCCCCTTCATCCACCTCTGTAAAGTCTTGGTCCTGACTGTATCATTAACCCTGTGGGAGATTGAGTTCAGCATCTCTGGTTCCTTTTCCCCTCAACTTCTGCTCCGGGGCTCTTCCAGATGTGGACGAGTGTGCTGAAGAAGGTTACTGCAGCCAGGGCTGTACCAACACGGAGGGGGGGTTCCAGTGCTGGTGCGTCCAGGGCTACGAGCTCCGGCCTGACAAGCGCAGCTGCAAAGCTCTGGGTAAAAAACTTCTTCTCTTTGATGTGTGACCACAGAGTTGCAATGTTTGACCTCCAATCAAAGTGAGTTGTCTGAGTGTCGGTACCTGATTCTACTGTAACCATGTTCACTCCTCAGTTGTGAGGATTTAGGCAAATTCTGAGGGTCTGGACTAGATTTAGGTTTGCTTTAGAGGAAGCGTACAGAGCAGCTGTAACAGCTCATCAATCTGCTGCAGATCAAGTTAAGCACAGGTCAGGACGGCGTGTCAGGCAGCTGCCAGACCTCATTCCTTTAACTCTGCTGAGATTAATGCTCGCTCTTATTAGAAGAGTGTGTTTGCTCCAGCTAGGTTGTTCTTTTCTGTTTCATCATTTCTGTGCGTCTTTCCAGGTCCGGAGCCTGTGCTGCTGTTTGCTAACCGCATTGACATTCGCCAAGTTTTGCCACATCGCTCCGAGTACACGCTGTTGCTCAACAACCTGGAGAACGCCATCGCGCTGGACTTCCACCACAACCTGGAGCTCGTGTTTTGGTCCGACGTGACGCTGGACCGCATCATGAAGGCCAACTTGAACGGCTCAAACGTGGAGGAGGTGGTCTCCACGGGTCTGGAGAGCCCAGGTGGGTGCAGCGGGTTCAGATGTAGGCCATCGTATGAGTACATCTATCATTTATGCCATTTCTTCAGCTCTGCTTTTGCACGTCTGACTGCTCTCTGGTATGTTTCAGCCCATTCACCTTGTTCATATAGAGAGTTCAAAAGGACAGCGTTATTGTTGCTCTTGCCTGGAATTTTTTTTTTTTCATTAGTCTTTTTTAGTGTTTTGCTGTCTTTTGTTTTGTTGCAACCTCCGATTTTCTCATAGTTTGCAGCATTATTTGGTGTAAAGCATGTGTTTTTTTCTCTAGCAGTTGTTCCTGAATAGAGGATACATGAAGCTCTGTGGAGGGCTTGATAACAATATGGAATAGTTGTGGCAGAGAGGTAGTGCGGTCGATCGCAGGTTTGGTTTTGGCTCTGCCCCGTCATTTGTGTCAAACTGTCCTGAACACCTCGTTGCTCCTTGTGGCCTAGCTGGTTAGCAGTGGTGCATGGCCCCTCTGCCATCACCGGTGCATGAATGTGTGTAATTGGGTGATGGGAGTGTGATTTGCTGAGATTACTGTTCCTACAGAAGGTTATAGGGCCCCATGAGAACATGTCATTCTTTTCATTCGCATTAAAAAAGCTTCTATCCTGAAAACTCTCCTAAAAAAAACTTTTGTGTTCCTACCGTTCAGTTTATTTAAATTTTGTAGACACTACAGTCTTATCCATAAAATCACTTTTTCAGGGAGGCTCCTTTCAAACTAAAACTTATTGATAAATTTGTATTTTCCAGTTGTATCTTTCCACTGTGGAAGAGGATACTTAGTAATTCGTTAAAGTTAAAGTCCCATCAGTGTGTGAAATTTGTTCTCCTCATCTGACCCATCTGCTGGAGGTGCGGTGAGCTGCAGACACAGCCGCGCTTGAGAACCATTCAGTGGTTTAGCTGCCCAATCTAACCCTTTTTAATGCTGTGTCAAGCAAGGATGCATTTGGTCCCATTTTTGGGAATCTTTGGTATGATTTAGCCAGGGATTTGAACTCACATCCTTCCAGTCTCAGGGCAGACACTCTACCATAATCCCACTGAGCTGGTTAATTAGGTGTATACTTTTAAATTATTTTAAAAAATATATGCGTATATATATATATATATAACTTTTTTTTTCCAAGAAAAACAAAAGTTTAGTTTTAATGTTTATTTCTTTTTTTAATTTAGTTTTATGTTTAATGCTCTCTGATTATTGCATTTTGACCTATCTCTAGAAACTTAAAATTTAAATAAAGCTTATTTCAGTTTAACAGCTACACAAGCTGTAGATCAGTGATGAAAGGTTTATATATAGTGACTGTAAATCTTATCTTCAAGCACAAAACATGATATGAATTGAATTGTTGCAATGAATCGTTTTAAGACTTCTTCCATGTTACTGTTGACCAATTTAGCAACTTATGAATGAGTTATTTATCTATAGGCCCAATCTGAACTCTTCACTTCTCCCTTTCCCTACATTTAGCCCTCCAAGCAGAGGTATGAAAAAATAGTGTCTCAGATTTTGAACGTCACTTTTGTTCAATGACGTCACCAATAATCGCTGGTTAGCTAGCATTAGCACGGAGCTTCCAGCGCTCAAAAAGTTTTCTTACTTTCTAAAGGCCATGCTTCAACAAAAAGTCATTACTTACATTTAGATGTTAACCTTCAGAGTGCACCCACGTGAAGAAAAATGTTTCTCCACAGCGCGACGCGGAACCGCCTTGCGGGGGAGGGGTCTTTATCCCTCCGCCTGGAGGGGAGGATATTAAAAAATAAATGTTGGACACCACTTGCACCTCACAAGCCCCTTCAAATGAAGGGGAAAGGAAAAATTCAGATTTCGCCTTGGTCAACAAAAAACACCAGTTATACTTGAGAAAATTTTAGGGCTATATGTTATTTCCATATTCGTTATAAAGACCGCTCAGTCATTTCCAGCTTTTGTTTATACAAAAATGTAAGGGGGCATCCGGCTTAAAAACTCTGCCAAATCACTGATGCGAAACAGTGGGTGCTGTTTTGCTGTGGCGACCAAAAAAAATGGGATAAGCTGAAAGATGAAGAAGAAGAAGATGCTGCTTCACTTTTAGAATAGTAAGTTAAGTTGTAGTATACTTAAATAGACTACTTCTTGCTAAGGACATCTGCTCCATCTGACTCCAGAGATTTGCTAGTTCAGAGGACAGATCTTCATTTTTGTTCAGGCTAAATCCAGGGTAACCAGCTCAGTACTAGAGCAGTAGTCATGGCCAGAAAAGACAACATCCATAGTCTGCTCTTCCCAGTCATGACAGGCTGTGTTTGGTCGCCATGTTCAGACACCAGGATGTACGGCAGGAGTAGTTGTTCAGTTTAAAAGAAAAAAAAAAAACAGGGTCAGCTCCTCTTCTTAAAGTGCCCACAAGGATTTTGATCAGGTCATCAGGAATAAAATGAAAGGCATGTGGCTGAATATTAATGACCCACTTCTTCTATAACACCATCTGTTGGGAAAGTGTGGAAACTTAATAAGGAGTTATATTTAGCTGATGCCATGCATTCAGGGACACAGCAATAGTAGCTTAATGTGCTGTCCTCTCAGTTTTGGAAGGCAAATTCTCTCTTTGAAGTCACCGCGTAAACACACAACCAAAAACGAACACACAATGCAGAAAATAAACAAAAATCCGTCAATAAACAAACTCATTCTCTGTTTTTGGAAAATCAGCATATGCTTTTAGCCACAAGTGGTCCAATTTTTAACCCGAAATACGTCACACGGTTCTGTGTATAGAACCCCTTCTATATTGTTTGTTTCTTTCTTTTTAGTTCTTTATTAGCAGGACAAAAGAAAGTTGGGCTGCTTCCCAAAGTATATCTATAACTGAATGTTAAAGATTCATTACAAATGATAATGTAGAAGGCTTTAAAGAATACTTCCAACCTTGTCTTTATTTCTTTCAGGCGGATTGGCCATAGACTGGATCCACGATAAGCTTTACTGGACTGACTCTGGGACTTCCCGCATCGAGGTGGCCAATTTGGACGGGACACACCGCAAAGTGCTGCTGTGGCAGAACATGGAGAAACCCAGAGCCATTGCACTGCACCCTATAGAAGGGTAAAAGTCCAGACGCACACGATAATTCACCACAGATGTGCTCAGATGTACACTCTTCCGTGAATGCATATCCCCCGTGGATGTGTCCCAAATGTGGAACAGAAACAGAGCAGTGATTAAGTTTTGGCAGCACAGCATTACCCACAGGCGAGCATCTGTGAGGAACAGACATGTCAGGAAAGCCTTTTGCTGCCTTTCATATCGATTAGTGAAAGGAGACGGCTTTGTCGAAGGCCCAATGAAGAAGCTCATTAGCAGGGACCTGCACAGGATTTTTGAGGGGCAGGGGCTCAGAGTTGGAGAGGGGCAACAAAAACATGTTTTTTGTTGTTTTTTTATGCTTTAAACAATATAGAAATGAATGAAAATGTAAATATATACACGTGTATATGGAAATAACTACTCAGCTATGAACTGTGTTGTTGAAGGTTATACAAGTGTCATTTATATGTAAACAATTTATTATCATAGACTTGGAAAACATCCAAAGCATAAAACACTGGAGACTCTTTATTTTGGCATTGTAAAGGAGCATGAATTAAATTTAAAACAAATTGTAATATTTTAAACACAGATCTGACAACTTATATCCCCAGAATGCTAAAATTATTATTATTCAATGTCATTATCACACTGTTGTTGTGAGGATTTTAGTTTGGTGTTTCAGTGGAGTTTTAGTCGCATTCTGCCTCCTGTCTGTCACTTCAGGTTCATGTTGATCATCTACAGCTGTTTTCATTTCTAATAATTGTCTTCAGTGTATAAAAGTACTGCATTACCAGGTCATCTGTTTTTCCTCTTTATTTCTCCATGAGTTTTTGTCCTGGGTAAGTTTATTTATTAAATGTTTAACTTTCCACCTTCAAGCCCAATTTTCTGTATTTTGGGTTTAAACACATTTTCCTGGTTTTGACAGTTGAACCCAAACATTTTTTTCTCATATCACTAACAAAAGTGAATTAATACAAATAAAAACTTTAGAAAAATAATAAAATAATGATAACAAAAAAAAAACAGGGCACAAGGGCACTTTTTGATAGGAGGCTAAAGGGGCAGGTGCTCAAGCACCGCTAAGGCCCTATGTGTGCACGTGCCTTCCTTTTAGTTTGAGCCAACTGGAAAATAATGGATCAATTGTTTTCCTGTCAAAGTTTGTTTGAGTAATAAGAAAGGATAAAAATGGCATTGCTGTTTCCAACAACAATGTGCTGAAGCCAGGAGAGTCCAGCTCAGTCTGTGCGCCCACAGACTCACCATGACTATCACCTTCTCCTCTGCAGAAAGATCTACTGGACGGACTGGGGAAACACACCTCGCATCGAGTACGCCAACATGGACGGCTCCAACCGGCGGGTCATTGCCGATACACATCTGTTCTGGCCCAACGGGCTCACCATCGATTACGCCGGCCGCCGCATCTACTGGGTGGACGCCAAGCACCACGTCATTGAGAGAGCCGATCTGGATGGCCGCAACCGCAAGGCTGTCATCAGTCAAGGTACAGTCTAATTTTAAACCACGTTTATTTCATACTTTGGGACTTTGGAAAGTAACATCTGCTGTGGTTCCACCCTTGGTGTACACCTGTTCAGCCTGTGGACCAGTTTGTAGTGACTCAGAAACTGAAACTACACCTGGATTTCATTATATCTATTTTTATGTTCATATGAGAGACACAAACGCTGTACTGTACATACCAGGGACTGTTAGCTGTATCATGCAAAGCTATATTTGTCCAATGTGTCTGAACATTCAATGTGCCTATCGTTAAGATTTTTAATTTTCTATAGACCTACTGAAAAACCTAAACTTCTTCTGCCAAAATGAAGAGCTAAAACCGCTATTCTTGAAATATCTACTCCAGATTTAGTACATAAATACAGTGTTCCCTCACTATACGTGTTGACCTTTTACGGCCTATCTGTTATTAGGAAATCGGTCCTGTCTCCTTTACATTTACTACGCAATTACATTTAATGATCTGCATTAGATTAGTTGTTAAAGACCCACTATGATTAAAGTTACGTTTTCTGTGTTTTTAACATGTTCTAGTGCAATTTTTCTGATGATGGAGGAGATATATATAGAAATGTAATCTTAAAATTGCATTTTGGGGTATTTTTTTTTATTCAAATTGTTGTGAATCAGCAGCAGACGAGCATGTAAACAGAGAACTGAGAGGAAGTGGGGGTGGGGTTGCCTCATGCTAACTGTCCTGCTCACAACTCAGAGGTGAATTTGTAATGAACGCCTGCCGCTCTGCAGAAACTATGTCCTAGAAAATGACAGTTTTCCAAAGAAAATGGCTAAATTAGCCATGATCGTAATTAAAAGGCCACTGGGAATGCTTTGAAAACAACTCAAAACATGATGGTGTACTTGGTTCTTTAATATCTAGTAAACTGCAGGACAGAAAGTTAAAAACAGACTTTGATGCCTTAAATTATTCTTCTTTTTTCACCAGCTTGAGTTAAATATTCTGTAACAAACTTCCGTTGCTGTTTGCATGTGGCTTTCAGCTCTGCACTACATTAGAGCGTTTCTTTTTCCCTCTTCGCCTCTAATTGTTTCCAGGCAAAACCAGGTCAGCTGCTTTTTGCACAGCTTGTTGGAAAGACTGAATTTGTCCAAACTTTTCTTGTGATCTGGAGCAAAAAAAGAAACTTGATTTTTTTGGGCTGATAATACATATTAAATACAGAGATCGATCTCTTTTCAAAAGGAAATACAGATATCCGAGCATGGGGCACCAATGAGAAAGTGGTCTCAAATTTGAGACTTCTTGGTTTGTTTGTTTGTTTGTTCGTTCCTCTTTTGCAGATAAAGTGACAATCCTATTAGTGATGACTAAAGGTGAAGAGTGTAAAGTAAAAAGAGACAGAATTTCCTGAGTGTGTGTGCACAGCGTCAGTCCTGTGAGCTCTCTTTAATGATGTGTGCTCTGAGGATAAAGGGCCGTAATTGGCCCCGGTCCTTCCTCTGCAGCCTGTGTTTGCTCAGACAACACACAGGGCAAATGAGGCGTCTGTGCGTGTGTGTCACCGCACACTTGTGTGTCTGTGTGTAAATACACTTTTAGATGCTCAGTCCAGGAATGTTTACAAGTCTGCAGTTTACCTATATTGCAGCATGCGCACGTGTGCCGGCTGAATGTGTGCCAGCTCCTCTGCGGCGCAGCAAACTTCACACCTGTTCAGCTTGAGCTGGTAGACAGGATGGCAAATCATAGAGCATCATCCAGACATATGTCACAGACGTGCTCTGTAGAAGCTGGATGTACTTCAAGGGTTTCTAGTAAAGAAGCTTCTACGGTTTGTCTAAAAACATGAGAAATGGAGTTGGAATTTAGCATTTTTTTCTCATGATGAGGACATATATAAAGTAAACTAATCCTAAACTAAAAAAAGTTGCATTACCTGTGATGATGTTTGTGTGAATGCATTTTGCTGAATCTGGTTGCTGAAGATCCTGAAGCAATTCAGGCCGAAGGGTTTTGCTGAAAGTGTAAAAACTATTTGCAAAATGCTAAATTGGCTAAAAGACTTGACATTTTGTTAAAAAACTACGAAAGACTGCTGAAGTTGACATAAATGTCTGAAAGATTTGTAGTTGGTTTGCTTTAAAGTCCTCAATACATGTCAATTTTGCTAAAACATGTAGTGTGTTGCTTAAATATTAAATATAACTCCAAATTTGCCCAACAAGCCTTAGTAGATGCCAAATCAGCCAAAAGCTAGCACATTGCTAAAAT
>NC_050514.1:1830710-1834882 GCF_002922805.2 Oryzias melastigma
GTTAGCTAAACTCAAAAGTAGCCTAACAGACTACAGTAGATAACAAATTACCTCAAAACATTAGCATGTTGCTAAAATATTATCTAAATTCCAAATTAGCATAAAGAAAAAACCTCAGTAGATGGCATAATAGCCAAAAATGTTAGCATGTTGCTAAAATATTTGATCAATTCCAAATTAACATAAAAAAAAACATCAGTAGATGTCAAATTTCCCAAATTAGCTAGTTATTTAACAGCTTAATGTCAAATTATTTTTAAATTACTGTAAACGACGGTTTCAAAGTGCACAAAGTTTTTAAGCAAGAGTTTGAATAATTTCTCACTCACTTTCTATGGGGCATATTTCGCTCCATATTACCAAAACTATAGAGTTTATGAATACCAAAGATATAAGCAGTAATGTCCTGAGTGAGCTGAACATTTGACTTTTTACGTGCTGAAAAGAAAAGGAGCAGAAGGATCACTGTACATGCCTCGGCTGAGCTGGTATCTGGCTCACTACTCCACACCTGGATAGCTCCAGTTTTGTTGCACCAGTAATTTTAGATATGGGGTGTGGCGGCCTGGGGTTGATCTGCGCTGACAACCCCTCCCACAACCTAGCATCACATTTTTAATGAACTACTGTCGCTATGCAGAAACTATGTCCTGAACTATTGCTTGTTTTGGCTAAAAACAACATAATCCTAATCAAAAGACCACAGGGAGCACTTCGACAATAGGTCAAAAAAGGATCGGAGTGGGTCTGTAAATATATCTCTTTGATTTAAGATGCATTGAAAATGAAAATGTCCTATTATGAAATCTTCATGTAATGAATGCATCTACCACTACTGCAGTCATCCATATGAAAACACTGCAGAACTATCACATCGACTAGATGTCTGCTCTCAAACTCCTTATTGTGTTCCAATTCAAAACAGCTCAATTCATATTTTTACGTCCATTTCAATATTCATTTTGTTTAGTAATGAAAACAAATTCCACTTATAGGTTTATACCGAGGAAAGGTGGAACATTCATAAAAAAGTTCAGAAAATCTTATATTATGTGTAGTAAAAAAACCTAGAAAACTAGATATATGGATTGGATAAATCAATACTCCTAGATGAAGAAGGTCATTTAATTGATTTTTGTGTGTGTTTGTAATTTAATGCATAAAGTTGAAGGAGAGCACACCTCATGACAAGCTTAGAAAAAGGTGAATTTGTTGGTGACCTGTAGAGAGTCTGAGCAGAGCTCTGTAGTCCTCCCCCAGCAGCAGATGGAAGCAGATCTGCATTGCTGGGGGTGTATCAAACCCGTTTAATTCAAGTGTGAAAGGACAGGGAGGTGCCACCAGTAGGTTAAAGGGGACATAACTGCACAGGCTCCCCGGCACGTTTGATGCCCGTCAGCCCACAGCTGCTCCTCCAGCTGTCCCGGAAGAAAGGAGCAGGAGTGGAGGGCTGATGGGGGAGCAGAGATGACAAGAAAGAAGGTGACCGTGTCTGAACCAGGCGCCCCTATAGATTCCAGGGGGAGGGCGTGCTGTGGTCTCCCTTAAGTTTGGATAAAATCAGAAAACACACATTTAGAAAACATCACTTTACTCACACCTGGATGTGTTAGGGGGGCAGCAGCCGGAGTTCAGTGGGTCCAGGTGCTGATTTTATTCTGGCTCGCAGCAGTTTTCGCAATTCTTTTTTTTTTTTTGCGCGTTTTGGCTTAAAAGTTTCCCCCGCCAGATACTCAAAACTCATCAAAGTTTGCACAAAACTAGTACCCAATGAAAATGACTTGTGGGCAGAGTGAACGCCCCTTCCCCCCCAAAAAATGATGACATCACAACAGGAGAAACCATTAAGAAAATGAGGCCATAATCTCTCAAAAAATTACATCAAAGACAAAACCAAAATATATGTCAGGAATACCCAAAAGAAGTTTTTGGGGTGGTCACCAGGCAGCCATTTTGTGGCAAAGTGTGAAATTTGGCGATTTTCACATTTTCCCACAATATTGGGGAAAAAAAACTACTTTTGTTTGAGTAAGCTTTACAAAATTTCACACACCCCACCAGGTTAAATCTACAATCACAATCAAAGTTTTGATGACCTTTGACCTTTGAGGGAAAGGCCACCATCTTGAATTTTCCTTTAAAAAAAATTACCTTTAGTACCTTCTACAAACTTAAACTCCTCCTAAATATTTAGATCTATCGTCTTATAACTCGATGAGCATCATTGGGAAGCTAATGAAGTTAGCATGGCGAGGTTGCAAAAGTGGCGATCCGCTGTTGTTCACATATTTATTCTGTGAACATTTATGACACAAATCCTTATCTCAAGCTAAATAAAGCAATATGACATGCAATATGAAAACATTGGGAATGTGAGTGTGGTTAAAGCCTCCGTTGCCATGGAATTTCAAAAATTTACTTTTGCCAATTCCTTTAAAAATCACATAGATCTGTTCGTCACTCCCAGACGACCCAAAAATAAAATGGTTGCTATGGGGATAAAACCCCCAGAAAAACTGCCATTTAAAAAAAGCAACATTTTTTAAGTTAATTTGTGACGTGCATCCGTGGAAAAATGAGGGGGGAGGGGGGTGTGAGCCGCTCAGCCAATAAAGGAAGGGTCTAAAAGGGGGCGGCGCCACTCACACCTTTAATTATTTTTATTTTCCAGCTACTTTAATACACATTTTGGTTGATTTTTTTTTTATCTGTCTTCATGAATGTACAGTCCTTTCAGATGATGTTGCAAGGTCTCCATTTTCTTTTGCTTTGCCTTTACCAGAAAACTTGCATCAGCAGTTCTTTAGTGCATAGAATGATTTAAACTCCATCAGGGAACTCCTGAAGTGCATGCATTGTAAACACATAATTACAGTGAAGAAAGGAAAAGAAGATGCATACAAGGCAAATAAGGGTGTTTGGTATTTTTCATACTCCAGTAACATGCTTCATTGGTCTTTAGTGTGTAATTTGCACGAAGAGGTGTTCTGCAGATCTCCAGTAAGCTGCATACTCTGGATAAGGAGAGATTATGTGAATAAGGTGACTCTTCACCTTTTTAAAACCAACTGCAGCAAAATGTAGAGATGAGGAAACGCAGGCCTTTTTAACCAGCGTTTGGAAGGAAACGCATCTAAAAATGTATTACAAACAGCTTGCGGAAAAAAGGCATACGTTTTTTAATCCAATTATATCTCATCCTAATGTTTGATCTTTGGAAAGACAGCAGAATAAAACAAATATCCTCCCTACATGTTGTTTCCCTTGAGTGACTTTTAATTCACTTAAGCTGCTTTAAACTGATATGGGAAGCTGCAGCAGACAAGGGGATGCCGACGTTCTCCTGACATATCCAACTAACAGTCCAGTAGCCTGATGAATTATGAAGCGAAATAAAATATTTTCTGAACCATATTTCATCAATAAACAAAAGGGGTTTTATTTCCATATTTCTTTGAGGATTAAAAAGTGGCGGCACAGTTGTGCTCACATTGAGAAGTCCCCGGTTCAATTCCCAGTTTGGAGTTCGCTTGTGGAGTTTACACGTTCTCCGCAAGCATGTTTGTCTTTAGGCGAGTGTGTGGCCTGCGAAAGACTGCTGACATATGTATATATATATATCTATATATGTATAGATATATATATTTAAGTAATTATATATATGTCTATTTTTTCACTTTTTTTTGTAAATACAGAAAAAAAAGTGGTGTACAGGAGTGCTAATGCTTTCCTGTACCAACATCCATTGGTACACCAGCGGATGCCAGAGATGGGCCAACAACAAAGAATGTTCTGGAGCAGAAACGACATCACCATAACCTCCTTTACGTATTATGTGTCAGTAGTTAAATCCCCACTCCACATAAAATTAGGTTCAACTCCTTTACATGAAGAGATATAGATAAAACAAGGCTGTTGGCTCTGTTCCAACGAAATAAAGTCAATTCAGTCGTGGTTTTCCCGGGGTACAGATATTGCCTGATTTCGCCATTGTGGGACCAGACGATGTTGGCAACAAGTGATTGGTTCGAGAATCAGTCAATCAAACGCTTTGAATTTTTGAGGTGGGGCCAGCTGGCACCACATGATCTTATTGAAGCATCTGATTGGCTGATTTATTACTTCAATAACTTACAATAAAGAAAATTTTGGGTTAACAAGAATATTTTAAA
>NC_050514.1:1835280-1843529 GCF_002922805.2 Oryzias melastigma
TGGGTTAACAAGAGTATTTTGAAAATAGACACCAGAGCAAGAATGTTTTTTCTGACAAATAGAATGACTGAGTAATATTGGTTTATTTCTCAATAGAAGTCTACAGGATTTTGGCTTTCTGGGATCAGTGTGTACTTCCTGGATCGTGAGGGGGGAGGGGATGATCCGTCCAGTTCTCTCTATGTATTGGCTATGGATCAACTCCAAAAAATTAAAAGTCTAATTGGAAATGTAAATTTGAATTGAAAAAGAAGAGACTAAAAAAAAAAAAATACAAAAGAGCAGCAGTTACAGATAAACATGTTTTATAATTTGGTCATAGTTTTAGGTTTAATCATTTTTTTAATCAAGTTTTCAGTGTTTCTTTTCATTTTTCTCTTTCAAATTTTCCATTTATTTGGTCTAATTTACAGGCTGGTCTTTCATTCATTTTAAGCTGACACTGATTTGACCCTATAAATAAAACCTGAACGCGTCTATTATTTACTGTTACTTATTGTGTCTCCCTTTATTTTATTAGAGAATAAGCAGGAGCGATCAGATAAACAGCATTAAAAGTCCTCTCCAACTCCAACGTCACATTTGTTTCACAGAAGTTTTGCAGGACATCTAGGCTCAGACTGGATTGCTTCTTATTAGTGTGTCACCATAGTAATTGTGAAGTTTAATATAAAAATAGTATTAAGTGGGGGCAACAGACACAGAGTGTTCCAGTAACTGAAAGTAACAGGATTTTTATAAATATTCAAAGGTACAGTCTGTTTCAAAGTAAAACCTTCCTTAAGAATATCCAGAAAAACAAGTCTCATTATGGGCTGGGAAAAGAGGTGGCTGTTAACTACATCACTTTAGTCAGATCCTGTTTAAGGTTTTTTGTTGGTCTTACATCAAGGTTAATGGAAAAGTCACATTATGCATGGAAAACCATGAGAACGCCTTGGGTTTTGGATACATTGGCCACAAATAAACCAGTTCGACAGATGAAAGGCAGTGTAATTGAAAGCAGCTCTATATAAGGGCACAGTGACATCAGCCGAAGCCACAGCCCCGAATCAAGAGTTTTTCTGTTTATACTATGTTCTTATGTGCTCCTATCAGAGTCCTCTTTTCTTGTGAAGCTTTCAACCTGTGTTTATTTCCGTTCATGATTGTCTTCCTGTGTGGAAAGAAAGGAGTTCTTACGGCATTACTCTGAATCCATTTTCCAAACTGTCTCCGTAGGTCTTCCTCACCCGTTTGCCATCACGGTTTTTGAAGACAGCCTCTACTGGACGGACTGGCACACCAAAAGCATCAACAGCGCCAACAAGTTCACTGGCAAGAACCAGGAGATTATCCGAAACAAGCTGCACTTCCCCATGGACATCCACACCTTGCATCCGCAGAGACAGCCAGCCGGTGGGTTTGGAGCTGATTTAGAGGCTGAGTTTGACATTTGTGGAATCACTGTCTTATTTATTTGGTTGGTTTTGAAGTCTTAGGGTGTAAGTTCATTTCCCCCAATATTTAGGAACAAATTTTCAGTCTGAATACACTCAAAATGGACCCTGGTCCGGGACCAAGAACTGCTCTCCGACCAATTTTTCTTGGTGGTCTCGGTTTATTTCTAATCTCCGATTTACTCTGAGTTTCCTTAGTCTGAATAGACTCCATGCTCTGTGTGGAACAACTGAACCAAAACAGCTGCTATAGTTGGACATTAGGAGATGTAAATAGGATAGCAAAGCAGCAATGAGACACAGCAACTCATATGTCCAGGCCACTGACTCTAGAGATCTGTAGTCATGCTTTTGTTGACAAGCTTTGGTTCCGGAACAGAAATGTCTGGTAGACGGCAGTCCGATTACAGACCAAATGCATGGTTAGGACTCGGTCCAGACCAACGGACTCTTCCAGTCTGAACAACAGCATTGCAGAGCAGATAACAGGAAGGTTTGCTAAACGGACTCATGTTCAACTCCCACCATTCTGGATTCAGTCATGTTGATTACTTTTTTAACAGCTTTTACATGTTTTTGATTTGGTGTCTGGTAAACTCAACTCATTACAAGGTTTTATTGCAGTACCCAATTTGCTAATCACAACATGATTACACTGAAAAGTACTCAATGTTTTCAGTATTAGTATTATATTGTTCTGGAGCACTCCTAGTACTCTCTTTTAACATTTGAGAGCTCCTGGGATGGAGTTGACTTTTGGTTTTATCTTCAGTTAGGTACAATGGAATGGTGATTAAAAAAAATGATAATTTGAAACTTGGTTTAAAAATCTTCACAAAGAATAGATACAACTGGAAATATTAACGGAAACACAGAGGAGACTGTGTGTTTGCTGTGCACCATGGGCTGTATATGAGGACTGGACCGAGTGAGTGTGATGTCACCCATAGATATTGACTTACTTCTGGCTCCAGCAAAGTGAAGTCAATTCACATTTTTTTGTGTTAAATATCCTACCAGAAGCAGAAATCATCAGTAAGCAGTGATTGGTTTGAGTCAACATTCCAATGGCAACCACTCTCTCCAATCAGGAGTGAGCTTAGAAGGCCACACCCCTACTTAAATCTGTCAATCAAATGTTTTGAACATTTGACATGAGACCACTTTGGATAACTTGCACTTCAGAAAAAAGGGATTTACAAGACCATGTTAGAAAAAGGTGGCAGATTAAAAATAGTTAGACAAATATAATGACTGAGTAAAAGCTGTTAATAGAAGTCTACGGGATATCTGCTTTTTGGGATCAGTGGGTACTTCCTGTTTGGAGCACAAGTGGGGAGGAGTCACTAAGTCCAGTTCTCAATCACAGATAATTGTGTGCAGTCTGATTAAAGGGCAGAATTGTTAGATTGTAAATCAAGACTTTCCAAAATGTGTTGAGTCTAAGGCCTAAACAAACGGTTTCCACGCTAAAAATAGTTTCTATTTACACCCTTCATCAAGAATCAGATTAAACAACAAGAACACAATTCTCTAAAACTGATTTAGCCCTTTACACATAAGCTGCAGGTAGGCAGACTGTGAGCGTGATCAACCCTAAAATGTACAGTTTTTTAGACGGTCATGACGGCTAAAACTGTCTTATTTGACAGTGTTTGGATTAAAGTCCTTCTAACATGAAAAGCGCAGCGCCCCACTTTAAAAACTCCAGCTTTTATTAACCAGGATGCTGTGCTGCAGGCAGAGGAAACCAGCGTCGTGTTTGAGGGTTAGATAATGAGATTAAGGACAGATGCACTCCACAGGAGAAGTCTTTAAAGGTATCCTTGCAAAACAGGAGTGCAAACTTGGCAGACACAGTGATGATTTTACACTTGGAGGAATGATTTGTTGCTCTAAAAGAAGACCTGGGGCTGAACTGACTGGTTGAGGAGGTTTCAGCAGCAGGACGGCGCAGACTTGTATTCTTTGATAACAAGCTGTGTTGAACTTGACTTGGTGCCAAGGGAAAGTTTTTGTTTACATACTGATACAATTACTGTAACAGTCTGACACTAATATAAACTGCGAGCTGCCTTGGTGTCGACCGGTTTGGAAGTTCTGATTTGATCCTGTTGTTTCACTTCAGTTCATTCATTCATTTGAATTCATATTTATTTTGGAATTCAATCTGAGCAGCTTCCAAGCTGAAGCAAAATCCAGATGCATCCAGAGTAAATGGCTAGACCTCAGTTTTGGCTCCATACTGATGGATCAGATAGACTCGCACATTTTGGTTATTCAGTTGTGTTTTTCTTTTGGAATTGTTGATGGTTAGACAGGAAGAGCGATTTGCTCGGTGAGGCTGCCACAGCAGGAAACAATGGAGGAGAAAGGGGGAAAATATCACGTCTTTGATCAGACGGAGGCTTCCACTGAGCGGTCCAGTACAGTCTGGTCCGGTCTTCCATCAAAAACTTTTCTCAAACTCGTGATGGAGGACGCTGATACTGAGAGATCCGGTTTATTTATTTTGAAGAGCTGAATAAAAGCATCGGTACTCGTCCCACAAACACTGCTGCTCCGTAACAGGAATGTGCCGTCAGGGAAAGGCAGTATGGCAAGCCAAAAGGGTCAAAAACCAGCAGGAAAAGAGGGCATGGCAGTGCCTCACCTGCACATGTACTACAGATAATCAATATTTTAGATAAATATAAATAGATAAATGTTCCCACAGTTAGTTTCAATGCTTTAATTAATACCAAAAATAATGAAAGTTTTATTTGAACTTTTTTATTTAAGATTTAATTTGGACATTGGGGGGTTGGGGGTGGGGCAAAGGAAAAATAGCATATTTAATCAAATATATGTTTTAAAGTAAAGTGTTGTTATTTTTTCTTGTTACTTTTTACTGATCTGAAAAATGATCCGAACCGTGACACGATCCAAACTGTGAGTTTCGTGATCTGTTACACCCCTACATTAAACAGTACAGAAACCGTCCCCCTTATGGCCCCCCATCGGTTGTAAGTCCATTAAAAAGTGGATTGGAACAGTTGGATAAGAACCACTGTATCCAACCGTTAATTGTCAGAAAGTGATGACGACATTAGAAAGCACCAATGCAGCACTTATTTAAGCATTCGGGTTTTAGAAGTTTAAGTCCCGCCCCCGATCTTCTTTCAAACAACATTAAATTCCTGTTATACACAATGAACTAGAAGTAAAGCAAGAGAAACATGAGCGGACCTAGTTTGTTTTTTCCTTTTCTAGTCGTCGGACTACAATGACACACTCCTTTCTGTACCGGACCACTCGGTGGAAACCTGGCTTTAGTCAGTCTTACTACATAACTGTTCAACTCCTTGTCTTTAGGTGGCAGGAACCGCTGTGGCGCCGACAACGGAGGTTGCAGCCACCTGTGTCTCCCCAGCAACAAATCTTTCACCTGCGCTTGTCCCACCGGCTTTAGGAAGGTGGACCACTTCAACTGTTCCAACAGTGAGTTTTGTACTTTTTTTACTTTGATTAACTTTAGATTTAAAAAAAAAAAAAAAAAAAACAATCTCGGTTAAGAAGATCATGATGGAGTTTAAAGGATTAACACCCATTAACTCTGTCTTTGGCTTGGGTCTTCTACCTACCTTGACTGCTAAAGTTATGCTGATGGACAAGGTTCATGCTCACCAGCTAAATTGCAGAAGCTAATCCCATAAAATAGCGCTAATCCGATGAGTTTGGGTGTTTAAGGATTAAGCTGTCAAAGCAAACAAAACTTTGGAGGATTATGCGATGTTTACCTGATGTAAATGCACAAGTAACTGAAGATTTCATGTTTTGGTTTGCTGCCCAAACTGATTTGAAATTTACAGTCATTGTTTTAGTATGCATCCATCCTTTTAAGAAAAGTATGATTTCTGTCCTTGGTGTGATTGGATTTGCCTTTGAAAGTCATGTATTTCTGGTAGCTCTGTTGTGTTTGTGTTCATTGTTGACCCACTGTTAAACCTAGAAGACTGACAGAAGACCTTTGGTCTTTAATCAGGTCTTGACAAGTTCCTGCTTTTTGCCCGAAGGACGGACATCCGACGAATCAGCTTTGATACCGAGGACATGTCCGATGATGTCATTCCTCTGGCTGATGTGCGCAATTCCGTGGCGCTGGACTGGGATGCCAAAGACAGTTACATCTACTGGACAGATGTCACTACCGACTCCATCAACAGAGCTCTATGGAACGGCACCAAACAGGAGGTCAGTGGTACCTGCAGTCAGACTGAACTCTGTTCTGATGTCTTTTTCTTTCTCATTCTTTCAACAGAGGCAGAGAATTCCTGGAGTGGCAGCTTTAGCTTAGTTTATGCTATACTGCCATCTGCTTGCAAAGATTTGGAAGTGCAGTTTTATTTTTTTCATAGAAATGAAAAGAAGGGAGGTGTCTCTCTGCTGTTTTTTAAGGAACCTGTTTTAATGTGTCCATCTTTTGTTTTTAAGGTGGTGGTGGACACCAGCCTGGAAAGCCCAGCCGGTTTGGCAATTGATTGGGTGACCAACAAACTCTATTGGACTGATGCTGGTAAATTGGCTCTTTTACTTCCACTCTTTCTCTGCAACTATTTGAAAATATGTCCTTTTATGGAAAGCATGGTGTTTGGGGTCTCAGGTACAGATCGTATTGAAGTCTCCAATGCTGATGGGAGCATGCGCACCGTTCTGATCTGGGAGAACTTGGACCGGCCCAGAGACATTGTTGTTGACCCAGTTGGAGGGTAAGAGTGTTCACAGGGAGTGAGGAGTGTAATTTATGACTTGAACACTTAACAAATCTCGTGTGTGTTCCATAGGTTTATGTACTGGACTGACTGGGGCGCCAACCCAAAGATTGAGCGGGCAGGAATGGATGCTTCCAGCCGCATCGTCATCATCTCCTCCAATCTAACATGGCCCAATGGCCTGGCTATTGACTATGAGACCAAGCGCCTGTACTGGGCCGATGCTGGCATGAAAACTATCGAATTTGGAAACTTTGATGGCTCCGATCGGCAGGTATGAGGAGGATTTAGGTTGGAAGTCAGAAGATTAATTTACTTTATACATATAATGTGGCCTGTGATGGACTGGCGACCTGTCCAGGGTATACCCAGGATAGACTCCAGCAAACCCCTGACACCAAAAGATATTGGAAATTGGATGGATGGTTTAAAATGCTTTTTTTATATTCCTGTTCATGGGTTCAGGTTTTGATTGGCAGCCAGCTGCCCCACCCTTTTGGCCTCACTGTGCATGAGGACAAGCTGTACTGGACAGACTGGCAGTCCAAGAGCATCCAAAGCGCTGACAAGCTCACGGGCCTGGGTCGACAGACGCTGGCAGAGAACCTGGAGAATCTCATGGACATTCACATGTTCCATCGACACCGCCAGACAGGTCAGTGGGTTTGTTGTTAAGGTGAAGTTTTGCATCACTGATAAACATTTCTGTTTTGTGTAGAGCTGTTTTTAGCAGCCGGTTTTGTGTAGAGTGTGTTGAAGAAAAGCCAACTTGTGTGCGTTTGAGAGCTCCTATCAAATATCACTGCTGGGGGTGGGGGTGGGGGGGTTGGGGACGGTGCAGGTAAACTGAATCCAGATCACTGCTTGGGAGGGCAGAGCCTCAAAAGGGTTTAACCAAACAATCCACTCTACTGGAATCCCAAAAGGGTTTCTTTGTTTGGATCTCTGTTGTCGTTTGTTATTGTTATCACCGATTTCTCTCATACTTGGCACATTCTTGTCCTCTGAGTTTACATCTAAAGCAGATTGCTGTTGTGTGATTTGTGTGTGTCTCTATAGTGCACAACCCCTGTGCAGTGGATAACGGAGGCTGCAGCCACCTGTGTCTCCTGGCCCCTGCTCCCAAAGCATTCAGCTGTGGCTGCCCCACAGGGGTCAACCTGCAGATGGACGGGAAGACTTGCACACCTGGTAAGAAAACAAAACAAATACTATATTTTACACACTATAGGAAACACTTAAAAGCTTTCATTTTTTTCAATAAATGACAGTGTCCTTTATGACCCTAACCCTAAAAATGTATTAATTTTAGTTGTGATACTGAAGTGGAAGCAATTTTGAGACGAAGACGACACTGTCAAAATGTTTCTTGGGTTTTTTTGAGTCGCAAACAAGTTTTGGTGTTATTGGAAATACACTAACGTGGCCGATGTGGCTGGCTAGTGTCGGAATGTCTTTTTTTATGTGTTTCTAAAAGTGTTGGAAGTTATTCTAGTAACAGTAACGTTAGTTTTAGTGGTATCTGTCTCTTTTTTATGTGTTACAAACAAATTTGGAAGTTCCGGTTATTGTTAATAAGCTAATGTAGCTAACATGTAGCGATGTCAGACTGTATTTTTTTTCTGTAAGTGTTACTATCAAGGTTGTAATAGTAATAGTAACATTTGTTCCAGCGGTATCGGTCTTTTTTTTATGTGTCACAAACAAGATATTAGTTACTGTGAATATGCTAACATGGCTAACATTTGTCATGTCACAAATAAGAATTAGAATTACTGTAAACACGCCTAATAAAGTCTGACTGAATGATGGAGTTATTGATGACTCTTTTGTCTTCCTTAATGCGTCTTATAGATTATTGTGTCTTACATATGACAAAAGTTTGAAACTAGACAGTCTGTCTCATAATCAAGTGCACGCTATAGTGCAGAAAATACAATATTTATTCCCTTGAAACACTTGATTAACCTAAAGGGGAAATGAAATATTGAAAGCAAAATTTAGAAAATCTGCTTTTATGTTGTTTCTAATTTGGGTCCAAAAATTATGTTTAAAAAAT
>NC_050514.1:1844257-1853739 GCF_002922805.2 Oryzias melastigma
GTCTGACTTTTTTTGTGTTACTAACAAGGTTGAGAGTTCATGTAGTAACAGTAACGTTTGTTTTAGTGGTATCGTCTTCTTTTTTTACATGTTGCAAACAAGGTTGGAAGTTGCAGTCATTGTGAATACGCTAATGTGGCTATCATGTAAAGGTGTCGAACTGTATTTCTATTTTTTTTTATGTATTACTAACAATGTTGGGAGTTAGCGTAGGAACAGTAACGTTATCGTTTTCTTCTATTTTTTAAATGTTGCAAATAGGTTTCTGTGTTATTAGAGATACACCAATATGGCCATTGTGGCTAACACATAGCAGTGTCGGACTGTCTTTTTTTGTGTGTTACTAAAAAGGTTCTGAGTTAGCGTAGTAACAGTAACGTTTTTTATAGTGGTATCGATCCCTTTTTCTATATGTTGCAAACAAGGTTGGAAGTTGCCCTTATTCTAAAGTGAATACACTATTGTGGGAATACACTAATGTGGCTAAGACATAGCGTGTCGGATTGTATTTTTTTTTTTTAAACAAGGTCGGAAGTTAGCATAGTAACAGTTACAATTGTCCTAGTAGTATCGCTCTCTTTGTTTCATGTGTTGCAAACAAGGTTAGCAGTTTCAGTTATTGTGAATAGGCTAATGTGGCTAACATGTAGCGGTGTCAGACACCGTTTTTTTTTTTTAAAGTGTTACTAACAAGGTTGTAAGTTGGCGTAGTCACAGTAACGTTTGTTTGAGTGGTATCAGTGTCTTTTTGATGTGTTACAAACAAATTTGGAAGTTCCGGTTATTGTTAATAAGCTAATGTAGCTAACATGTAGCAATGTCAGACTGTATTTTTTTTCTGTAAGTGTTACTATCAAGGTTGTAATAGTAATAGTAACATTTGTTCCAGCGGTATCAGTCTTTTTTTTATGTGTCACAAACAAGATATTAGTTATTGTGAATATGCTAACATGGCTAACATTTGTCATGTCACAAATAAGAATTAGAATTACTGTAAACACGCCTAATAAAGTCTGACTGAATGATGGAGTTATTGATGACTCTTTTGTCTTCCTTAATGCGTCTTATAGATTATTGTGTCTTACATATGGCAAAAGTTTGAAACTAGACAGTCTGTCTCATAATCAAGTGCACGCTATAGTGCAGAAAATACAATATTTATTCCCTTGAAACACTTGATTAACCTGAAGGGGAAATGAAATATTGAAAGCAAAATTTAGAAAATCTGCTTTTATGTTGTTTCTAATTTGGGTCCAAAAATTATGTTTAAAAAATATTTTTAAGTAGCTGATTTTTTTAGTCAGCAATTCAAGAACCAAAACTGTTCACTTGACATATCGCGCTTAATATTTTGTAGTCTTGTTGTATCACTGATTCTTCTTCATCCTGATTGGCTGTAGACTTCATCAATCAATGTCTTCCGTGATGTGTCTCCTAACAAAAATGCATTCATTGTGCATTAAACCTTTGATTGAGATCTGATCTTTGTTTTCATTCTTTAATACTGAAGTTTGAGAGAGTTTGAGAGTTTAAACAAGAAAGAAAAATCTAAAAGTGTTTATGAATGTCCAAGAAAGGTGTAGTAAGTGAAGAGTTCTAGAACCTTAGAACATCTATAATCCTACTTTGCAGATTATTTTTAGAATGTAACTACAGCGATAAATGAGGAAACGATAAACAAATTATAATTGGTTATCTAACAATAGTCTCATCTTCTTTAATAGATGGTTTTGATGTGAATAAAGTAAACATTTTGTTGATTAATTGTTTTGGGGGTTGACCTGATCTAATATGATGCCTGTGCAGGAATGAACAGCTTCCTCATCTTCGCGCGGCGGACGGACATCAGGATGGTTTCTCTGGACATACCCTACTTTGCCGATGTGGTCCTGCCCGTCAACACCTCCATGAAAAACACTATAGCCATCGGGGCCGACCCAAAAGAAGGTGTGCATGATTTTAAAATCTTTTTGAAAGACGTCTTTGCAGGAATCTAGAGATTGTGCCTCATTTTGCAGGAAAAGTGTATTGGTCTGACAGTACACTGAAGAAAATCAGCAGAGCTAATATCAATGGAACGGGACATGAAGACATCATAGCTACAGGTATTGAAGGGGGGTTTACAGGTAGTGATTGAGTACTTTTGCAAAGGCTGCAGTGGATTTTCCTTCTGCAGGGTTGATGACCACGGATGGGTTAGCAGTGGACGCTGTTGGCAGGAAGATCTACTGGACGGACACAGGAACTAACCGCATTGAGGTGGCCAACTTGGATGGCTCCATGAGGAAAGTTCTCATTTGGCAAAACCTCGACAGTCCCCGAGCGATCGCACTTTATCACGAGATGGGGTGAGACTTCTGAAGAGCCACACTCTGTGCTGAGGAATTTTGACCAATTTTGTCCAAACACAACAGATTTGATGTTTTTTTTTTCATTTCTCTCTTTGCTTTTCTAGTTACGTCTACTGGACAGACTGGGGAGAGCACGCTAAGCTGGAGCGCTCAGCGATGGACGGGTCAGACCGAGCGGTTCTCATAAACAACAACCTGGGGTGGCCTAATGGTCTGGCTATAGATATAGCCGGATCCCAGTTACTGTGGGCTGACGCTCACACTGAGGTCAGCATGAAATTCTGGCGGACATATTTTCTATATTTCTATAGTTTCTCAAGTTCCTTCTTCTTGATGTTACCATCACTTGGTACTGCCACATCCACCACAACCACTTTCCTCTGTTCTTTATCCACCACTGGTTGGTTCGCCATTACAATCCTGTTTGTCTGTATCTGGAGGGATGATGATTTTATGGTTTCTTTTAACCTGTTTGGGTGAATTTTATCATTTTGAAGCAGAAAAGAAATGGAGAAGATGCAGTGGCATCAAACTGTTTAGACTTTGAACTTTTCCTTTTTAAATAAACTTTTGATTCATCATCTGGACAAAAAAAATGTCTAAGAGGTGAACTTTTTTTTGACTTCTCACAACGATCACCTTTCTCAAAAAGGAGCTGTTACCATGACAATGCAGCACTCCACTTTTGTAAGAAAAAGAAAAAAGCAATTCAAAAATATGAAGCTCTAATCATTTATTTTATGTTTTCTTAACTAGCCATGGTGTGAGCAGGATAAAATGCTCCATCATAACACAGAAGTAACCCTCCGGCGCAAATATGAGATTAACATGAATAAAAAAAAAAAACGAAATTGTCTGTGATTAAATAATCGCAATTATCATGATAATTTGACACCCCTATGAAAATGCTCAAATTTGATCTACAAATCCATTTTAGAAAAAGCAACACCAGTTTATGCAATAAATCTCTTACACATTTCTGGAACAAAAAAAAATTAAAACGAATGCATTGATGAAAGAAGGTTGATGACATCACACATAAGTGGTTAATGCTTTCTGTCTGTCTTTAGCGCATCGAAGCATC
Organism: Oryzias melastigma; assembly: GCF_002922805.2. NCBI lineage: Eukaryota > Metazoa > Chordata > Actinopteri > Beloniformes > Adrianichthyidae > Oryzias > Oryzias melastigma. The sequence goes on from NC_050514.1 coordinate 1,847,693, forward strand.
TGACCTTAACGGGCTGAATCGCCACACCCTCGTGACCCCGGTTCAGCACCCCTACGGGTTAACCCTCATGGGCTCCTATATCTACTGGACGGACTGGCAGAGTCGCAGCATCCAGAGGGCCGACAAGAACACAGGAGCCAACACCATCACAGTACGGGCCAACCTGCCCGGTTTGATGGACATCCAGGCTGTAGACCGAGAGAGGCCTTTAGGTAAGAAAGAGGACGAGTTTTCTTTAGGATACTCTCACTGTCTGGATCCATGGCTCTTTGTTTATCTGTCGATTTCCTCCTCAAGGTTTCAACAAGTGCAGCAGGAGGAACGGAGGTTGCACCCATCTCTGTTTACCTCGTCCCAACGGCACGTCCTGCGCCTGTCCCACTGGCATCCTCCTGAAAGGGGATGGCAGGTCATGCGATGACTCCCCAGAGACGTATCTGCTCTTTTCCAACCGCGTCAGCGTACGCAGGATCTCCCTGGACACGGACGACTTCACCGACGTGCACGTCCACGTGCCTGAGCTGCACAACGTCATCTCGCTGGACTACGACAGCGTGGACGGAAAACTGTATTACACTGACGTGACTCTGGATGTTATCAGGTACAAAACACCCACGTTTATTTAATCATGTTTTAAAAGCATTCACTCAGATTGAACTTAAGTGTCAAAAACGACTTGATTTGTTATCAAGTAAAGCCCCATTGTATAATGCCAACCTTTCACTGTGTGCGTCAGACGTTCAAACTTAGACGGCAGCGGGATGGAAACTGTGATCAGCCAGGGCCTGAAGACCACAGACGGGCTGGCTGTGGACTGGGTATCCAGAAACATGTACTGGACTGACACCGGCCGCAACACGATCGAGGTGGCTCGCCTGGATGGCACCTGCCGCAAAGTTCTGGTGAACAATACTCTGGATGAACCACGAGCCATTGCTGTGTTCCCGAGTAAAGGGTAAGACCCAGCAGCGGGGTGTGTTCAAACTATAGCAAACGGCAGAAGATGCAGGAGTTTTCAACTAGCATAACTCTTAACCATTTACGGGTATTAATGCGGCGCATTCTATTGAAGTAGTGAAGTGTTTACACCGTCAATGTGTGGGAAAAAGCAGCTTTGCGCTAATTTATGCTATGTTAGTAATGTGTTGCATAATGGGGCAAAGCCGTCATCTGATTCACGTTGATTGTGTGACCGGTTTAGTTACAGTATGTCAGCGAGCGTTGTGACATCTCCAGTTAACAAGAAATGGTTACATTGCATTTTTCAGACTATAAGTTGTGTTTTTTTTTTTTGCATAGTTTAGCTGGGGTGCAACTTATATGTGATTAGTTTTGAATAAATATTCTATGTTCATTCTTTTTCCACTTACAACCACTAGAGGGCACTGTTAGTGTGTTTTAAAACATAATTTGCGTCCGAAACCTTTGGTCAGAAGTCCTCGTCCAGAACCCCCCGTTTTAAGCGTTGAACCTTTTTCCCTTTGATACACCGTAACTGCTTGTATGATCATCTGATTCACTGAGAAAAAAAACTGCATTTCAGCGGCTTTTTCTCCGGAGATAATAAACGGGTGTAGTTATACAAATTTAAACACTTGTTAATATTGACTTTAAAGAAATAAAACGATTAACGTTCTCTGTTTCATCTTGCAGTTAAGGTTTGTTTGCATTTAAAAGCTGAAAAGTTTTTAAAATATCATTTTTGAAAGGGTTTCCTAAACTGTAGGAAATTTCCACTTACGCAGCCGGCTAAAATTGAGAAATTTCCGCTTCCAGCTACGGATTCTGGCGCCATCTTGCATGTGACTAGAGGCCCCTCTTAGTCTGGGCTTGGTGGAGAGGCGTTGAACTTTTCTCCCAATATGTTGGTTATTTTCCCACTATTATCCACTAGAGGGCACTGTGGCTATGTGTTTCTGTATTTGCCACTGACAGCAAAGCAGAAGAAAAAGCTGCTCAGTCTTTTGCCGGGCTTGGCATAAAAACTTTCACTAAAGTGCAACTTAATTGCGATTTAATTTTTCTTTGTCATGTATTTTTGGGCTGCTGGAATCTGTTCTCCAAAGCGACTTAAAGTGCAAAACTACAGTACTATAAACTACTGTCTATGTTTTATCCAATTAATTCTTGGTGGAGCTTGACTTTAATGATATAAAAAAATGTTTAGCAAAATTAGCTAAAGAAAAAGTGTAACGCGGTGGTAGGTGTTTTTTTTCTTTACATTTAAAACTCATTTTCATCCTGGTTCCTTAAGGTTTCTTTTCTGGACCGACTGGGGGCACATTCCAAAGATTGAGCGGTCCTACTTGGACGGTTCTGACCGAAAAGTGTTGATCAACACCGACCTGGGATGGCCAAATGGTCTGACCCTGGACTACGACACGCGAAGGTCAGCAGATACCTTAAAACCTTAACAGGTTTCAAGGATTTACTGCCTAGTTATAGTACATAATGGAAGAATTATGCTGTTATAAAAAAATATGTTATTGATGAATTCTATTAGGATTTTTGTCAATTTGCTGTTTCTCAATAACAATAGCCCAAAAAATCTGGATACACATAGATATTTTTGTTATGTTTTAGGACGTTAGCATTTTTTTTTTAGTTCAAGCTCAAGCAACTGCTGACTCTGTGCTGCCCCCTGCAGGATCTTCTGGGTTGACGCCCACTTGGACAGGATTGAGAGTTCCGACCTGAACGGGAAACTGCGTCAGATCCTTGTCAGTCCGGTGTCCCACCCGTTTGCCCTCACGCAGGTACCCCCCCTCCTCACCCTCGGTTGTCACAGATCTAGGCCGACCCTTCCTCCTGGCTGCCTCCTCCACTCCCTGCTCTTTGACTCATCAGCTCACCGTGTGACTTTCACTTGTTTCTATGTCCTCCAAGTTCATACTGAACCCATTCAACCTAACCATTTCTTCTACCTTCTTTCCACCCATTTTTCCTCCTCCTCCTCTGTCCCTCCCCCTTTTCTCTTCCCCTTTTACCTTGTCGGTGTTCTCCCCCCTCTCTTCTTCTCCTTCGTCTCCCCAGTTGAAGCCGGTGTCCTCCCCTCTAACTCGTTTCTCCCGACTCTCACAGCAAGACCGCTGGATCTACTGGACGGACTGGCAGACAAAGTCCATCCAGAGGGTGGACAAGCACAGTGGCCGAAACAAAGAAACGGTGCTGGCCAATGTGGAGGGCCTCATGGACATTATAGTGGTATCTCCTCACAGACAGACAGGTGAGGCGTTAACAACTGTCCTTCTCAAGGAAGTTTCTCAAAAACCTCAGCTGTCAAGAAGCCAAAGCAGCAGGTTGTCGTAAATGAATGAAACACATCAACTTTTCACTTACAGGTATAGAAATTTGAGTTTTTAAACTTGGTGATCTCCTTAAATTATCTCTGCGTTCACTTTATGGAGAGATCCAACTCTCAGAGAAGAACCACTGACTGTAGATGAGAACTGGACAGAGTAGAAGTGACCTCAACCAATGAAGATGGTTTACTTCCTGCTCCAATGAAATGAAGTCAATGACGATATCCCCCTGAGTAATAGTTGTTTATTTCTCTTTGGAAGTCTATGGGAGTCTGGCTTCTTGGAGTACTTCCTGTTTGAAACACAAAGGGGGAGGGGTTACTCAGTCCAGTTTTCTTATACAGTCAATGAAAATAGCTTATTTTTGTAAGTTGATGTTTGTAATATCCCCCCCCTCTCTAGGAACAAACCTCTGTGGGATTAACAACGGTGGCTGCACCCACCTCTGCTTCGCCAAGTCCCACAGTTTTGTGTGCGCCTGTCCAGATGAACCGGACGCCCGGCCCTGCTCCACCAGTAAGCCTTCTGTTCTAGTTTATGATCAGTTGTTTTTTTGCTCATGAAGCACAAAAGGTAAGAAACTACTTATCATGCTAGAGTTATTGATGCTCCATATAAATTAATTCAGATCCAACTAATGAGGCCAGATTGTCTTTATTTTAATAATGGCCTTTATAAGTGATCATCAAAATTAAGGCGATGCGATTCGTGATACCGATAGTATCTCGATATGGCAAATATTGCAATTATCAATATATTACCTTGGTAATCTATGATATAAAACAATATTTTAAAACAAACATATCTTCATAATTTATCCAGAACCTTTTTTGAACAATTTAAAACAAAATATGTTAACTTAACACCCTATCCCATATTATAATAAAACAACAAATATAAATAAAATAACAATAAATATGAATTTATCCCTATAAAAATAACATACATTTTCAGGTACCTAATAAACAGAGCTTCACTTAAGAACCAAAATGCAGAATATATCAAATGGTTTTCTCACTTTGAAGAGCAAAGAATGTGAAAATAAAAATTCACAATGCTGCATTTTAATTCATCTTACATTTTATGTCAGAAAATTTATTTTTATTGAGTCATAATGTTCAGCCTGCTAATATTATTATGAATTGATGAGGTTTTGCGATGGCATTCATGCTGTCATGCTCATGTGAAGCGCCCCCTGGTGGACTTTTTTTTTTTCTTTTTTAAAAAAAAAACTGTTTCAGGGGAAGAGAGGACCGGTAAAATATCACCATAGTTCGACGTACCGATATTTAGTCCCGGCTCTAATGAAAAAGGTTTTCAAGTTAACCCTTTAACAACGTGAATCAGCTGATTCTGACGCAGAGAAAAGCGGATTTTCATGTCGGCTTTGCACCCATATCCAACACTTGAGGAATGGCTCAAAGCTGCTTTTCTTTGCAACAGATGATTTACGTTGAATGTGTAAACACTTCTCTCTTCACAGTCTTGATATCAGCACTTTTTACGCTTCAGAATCTGCTGGAATTCTCTTAATTGCAGTTAAAGAGTTACGGTAGTCGAAAGAATGTCAACAATGGAGCTAAAGTGTAAAGTATTAGTTTTCATGAGGGTCATATGTGATGTGAGGTGACTACAGTTCCAGCAGTTATAAGAGCTGTTTTAGAAATCCCATAATATCTGTAAATGAAGGAATTATCGTTTTTAACTTGAATTATTTGAATGACTGCACTCTTGTGATGATGATGAAGCTTTGTGACTCATAAGGCAGAAGTTTACTAAAGAGTCTATTGTTCTAAAGATCACATCAGCCAGAAAAATGTGGCACGATTACAAAAAAACATGTATTGTGTTTAAATGAATAAATGAAATCTAATTGTTCTTGTTTCTCAGTTTCAGGTTACATCCCCACCTTCCCTACCAGAGGTGCCAGCAGCACCCCCGTTCCCAAAATACCCAAAGCTCCGACAGACACCTCCCACAGAGGAGCACTGCCCGTCAAGTACGTCTGTGTGCTTTGATGATGTCGTTCTCTGAACCATTTCTTCAAAATGTGTAAATTCACTCCATTTTACATTGTTGTTTTTGGACATGTTTCCTTTTTGAAATAGCAAAATAAAAAAAATAAGGAAAAGAAATAAGAAAATTAAGGAGAATATATATGTTTTGTTTTTCCTTTTCCTATAATCCATAGTTAGAAAGGTCGGTGCACTGGCTTTTTGACTTAGGATGTATGATGTCTTATTGATGCAGTTTGACTGAATTGTGTTCTGTTGGTTTCCTTTAGCTGCACGGACAAGAACATGCTGTCGGAGGGCTGCTTGAACACAGTGGTTACTGCGCCTCAAGGTTAGTACACGACCTTGAGGATGCCTCACTACTGTAAGGCATGTGACCTTGAAGAAGTTCCTCCTTGATTGCAACAGTTGTTGTTATTTACTGTTGTGATTGGTCCAGTTTGTGTGTTTCCAGACTTGGTTATTACTCTTGTAAATAATTTGTTGTTTCCTGTAGAACTCGGAGAACTCCTATTAATTATTGTGAGGTCTTAATGACATCAGGCTAAAATGTGTCATATTTAAACTTCAGATTTCAAAGAGGAGTCAGCCTCTGAGGAACCGTGCACATGTGGCTGCAGAAATGCTCCCTTTTCAGAGTTCATTGTTAATTTGTGTTTTAGATATCAGTTTCCATATTTTTAGGGCTATAAGTTGCACTTTGGGGAGAAATGTATTATCAAAATACAGG
>NC_050514.1:1854293-1862520 GCF_002922805.2 Oryzias melastigma
TATAATCCATAATTACAAAGGTCGGTGCACTGGCTTTTTGACTTAGGATGTATGATGTCTTATTGATGCAGTTTGACTGAATCTGTTGGTTTCCTTCAGCTGCACGGACAAGAACATGCTGTCGGAGGGCTGCTTGAACACAGTGGTTACTGCGCCTCAAGGTTAGTACACGACCTTGAGGATGCCTCACTACTGTAAGGCATGTGACCTTGAAGAAGTTCCTCCTTGATTGCAACAGTTGTTGTTATTTACTGTTGTGATTGGTCCAGTTTGTGTGTTTCCAGACTTGGTTATTACTCTTGTAAATAATTTGTTGTTTCCTGTAGAACTCGGAGAACTCCTATTAATTATTGTGAGGTCTTAATGACATCAGGCTAAAATGTGTCATATTTAAACTTCAGATTTCAAAGAGGAGTCAGCCTCTGAGGAACCGTGCACATGTGGCTGCAGAAATGCTCCCTTTTCAGAGTTCATTGTTAATTTGTGTTTTAGATATCAGTTTCCATATTTTTAGGGCTATAAGTTGCACTTTGGGGAGAAATGTATTATCAAAATACAGGACCAAGAACAGACATTTCATTTAGACATCAAATCATAATAATAGAATAGATAACAATAGTAGACTGAATATACAGTAATGCCCCCTTTATTCGCCGGGGTTAAAGTTAAAGTTAAAGTCCCACTATTTGTCACGCACCTAGGTATGTGAAATTTATTTTCCGCATTTGACCCATCCCCCGGGTGTAGCGGTGAGCTGCAGACACAGCCGCGCTCGGGAACCATTTGGTGGTTAAGAACTAGAGGCATCCGCCAATATGCCCTAACCCCGCAGCCAAAGGATGTTTGTACCGATACATACTCATCAAGCAACACTTCTAATCATGCTTTGTAAGACATTTATTAAAGAACATCAGAGAATTGCTCAACATAAAGAGTTTTTTTTTTTAGACAGAACAAAAGACTTTATCACAACATACTTTTTGACGCAGAAAAGGAGTCTCACTCTGAGCCTTAAAATCAAGAGCGTGCTCGTCCTCCTTCAAATGATAAACAGCTGTTGTGGATGATGACTCATTCTTATTTAGCTTCATTAAACTCAGAAAGAATCTAGAATATTAGGACAACATATTAACATTTATCAAGGTAACATTAGCATGAAGAAGATGCTAACAAATAAACTAAACTCTTTAAATCACTAAATCCGTTGAATTTTTCATTTTCTTTGTCATTTTGGAACAATTCCACCAAGCGACACAAGACTCAGCCGCGCTTCTTCTTCTGTGTTCCTGTCAGTAGTAAATACTAAAACATACTCCTACACTGCCCTCTAGTGGTTGTTACCATTTCTTTTTAAAAAATCCATATAAGTTGCATCCACAGCCAAACTACGAAAAAAAAAGCCTTTATGTCTTACTACTAATATTGTTTTCTGAGCAGCAACACATTTTGAAATATTAATATTAGTGTAATTGTTAACATTAAAGAAAAATTCTTTGTTGCCATCTTTAAGTCTCTATCTGTCTTAGCCAAACATCCTTGATCTCAATGTGTGGATCCGTTTTGGATATTTTTTGTTTTGTCTTCTCTAACATGCGTCTTTGTTCCAGCTGAAGGCCTCCATATCAGCTATGTGATTGGTGGACTCCTGACCATTCTGACCATCCTGATCATCATTGCTGCATTTATTATTTACAGGTCTGTGTCCTGTAGCACTTTGACACGAACGGAAAAAGACACAATGATAAATGAGGTTCTTTTCTTATGTTTTTTTCCCTTTAACAGACACAAAAAGTCCAAGTTTGCAGACCCAGGAGTGAGCAATCTAACTTATAGTAACCCTTCCTACCGAACATCCACACAGGAGGTGAAGATCGAAGCCTCGCAGAAACCTCCTATTTACAACCAGCTGAGATACAAGAAAGAGGTAAATCCTAATCTTTATGCTGGGATCAAATCTAGATTTTATGGGATGACGGAGAATTGAATTTAGCCGCTGAAAAAACATCCCTGTTTTTGATTAAGCAGACGTTACTCATCCTGTCCCTCACACTCTTCTTCATTGCAGCTCTCCCATCCCTACAACTCCCTCTCTCCCTTTATCTTTTGAGCCCCTTGTCCTGAGGAGAGGTAGCTCACAGAGCATGCAGTGACTTTTTCTTTGTCTCCTAACTGCATGGAGGTTGCTGTGTGAAAACAGAGTGAAGAGGAGTATCCTGTTTTCTGTATCTGCATTAGGGCAACTTTATCAGAAACATTTACACCGCGCTCAGCAGCACGTGTTCAAGCGACCACTTTCAGTTATAAGTCTATAAAAACATGCGTAAATGCTCGTTTCAGGCTTCCACGTTCCAAATTGTCCTGCTCACCCATTGCTACGCCACTTTTTAAGTCTATTTTGGGCTCTACGTTCAAAACATACAGCCATTGAACACGCGTTTAAAGTTAAACCGGTTCAGACTTTGACCAATCAGAGATTCTTTGACCATTTTGGGTTTTTTACACTGAGAGTACAACATTTATTCAAAAGCACATCTTGTTATTTTTATTTAGGAACCAGTGAACCTGCTTACAAAGTGAGTTTAAAATTGAAAACAGAAAAATGTCGCCTGTATTCACTTTTTGAATAATTTGGTGCTTTTCAGGCATTTTTTTTCTTTCAAAAGGGCGTGTAACAGGCTGTGAACATGGCCGTAGATGTGTTGAGGCTGTTGGAACCACAGACCAAAAACTGACAGATAGTCTTCAAGGCTCTTCACAGATCGGCTTTGGAAAGAATTCTGAACGAAAAAGTGAAGTTTTAGAAGTAACTAAAGAAAGTCTCATGTCAGCAAACTGTTTTAAAATCAGCAAAAGTTCTGTTTAAACTAACCATGTTTGGTTGTTTTGTCAGGTTTTTTTTAACTTAACCATCTTCTGCTCTTAAAAAAAACAACAAAAAAACACTACATCAGTCCTTCATTATATCACGGTTCATGTAAATTTGCATCCTTTTTATTTTTATTTTTTTAGGGCTCTGTGTTCTGCATCCTGATTGGCTGTAGACTATTATCAATCAATCTCTTCCTCTTTCCTTTACAAAATATGTTCAGCGTTCCACATTTCCACAGATCTCTGATCAAGCGCAAATATCTGGTTTCATTCTATAAACTGGACTTATTTATCTTAGAAGGTTTGAACTTTGAGAGTTGAAACAACAGAGAAAAGTGTGAAAATATGAATGTATTTCTTAGAAAAATGTTTCTTGCGTGTAATCACTTTTGTAAATAAGAACATGTTCTTAATAGTTGGTTAAATAAAGTTTTTTTTAAACATCTATAATCCTACTTAGTGGATTTCTCTACAAACATGGGTTAATTTTAGAACATAACCCCTGCAATAAATGAGGGAGCTGTCATGTATTTCAACAGATGTCATTTAAAATAAAACCTTGAAACGTTTTAGCTAAAATAGACGAGATCAGCTAACAGCAGCTTAGATAATCCCCTTTATTTAAATCATTTGGGATTTAAGATAGATACATTTTTATTCGTCATTTTAGCAGGTAAAATTAAATTAAAAGTGTTTCCTGGTCTGTGCAACACTCATACTTGGTAAAAACTTACTACTAAAGTAATAAATAATACACAAAAAGTTCTTATCTGGTAACTAAAAACAGGAAATTAAATTAATTTGTTGCTTGATAAAATGCATTTTTGTTTAAAAAAAAGTAAAGAAAAAAAAGGATACTCGACATGTGTTAAAACCATAGAAAGTAGTAATTCTATTAATAATAAATCAACTGGTCTGTGCAAAGGATGATTGTGAACAACCCATGAATCCATAACTGTCAGCGTTCAAAAGGAGCCGTACAAGCTATCAGCTCTGCAGTGTGCTCAGACTTTTTGTTTTCTGTTACTATGAAAGAGAAAATGAAAAAAATAAAGCCCATATTTTTTGACATTTTACAAGAATGTCTCACCTGTAATCTGATGCTTTTTGGAGGTTTATCCAACTTTCCTTTACCTCTTTTTTATACCCAAACTTTCAATCCCCACCGTAACCTGAGATCATATTTAACAGTCTTTCAGAGCTCAGTAAACCGTTTTCCTCCTATTATTACGCTAATGTTGATGATTCTGTTCAGGGTGGAGTCGATGGAAGCTACACCAAGGAGAAGATCCGCATCGTGGAGGGAGTGTGCCTCCTGTCCAACGACGAGCTTTACTGGGACGACCTGAAACAAATCAAGCCCTCCCGAGGCGGCCTGCACACCTGCATGCGCACCGACACCGTGTCCCTGCAGGCCAGCAGCGCCTCGCTGGACGACGGCGAGACGGAGCAGCTCCTCCAGGAGGAGGCCTCCGAGTGCTCCTCCATAACCACCCTGACCCCCTCAGCCGTGACCCCCCAGCGCCACGTCCAGCACAGCCTGCCCGACACCGGCTGGGCCTCAATACGCAAGCCTTCCACTGAGAGCGAAGTGTGATAGGCCCCTCCCCCGCCCTCTGTGCTTTATATCAACCACCATTACCTGACACACACACACATGCATTTAGAGTGGCTGCAGGTACACAAGTGAATAGATGCAGTAACAGGTGCAAACTAATAACACACATCCATCAATAAGCTTGACAGAAAGGAACCTGAAACCGGGGCTCCGTCCTACATGCAGCGCAGACCTTCAGAAGCCCCGCCTCTGCTGCAGCTGACGAACTGGAAGCAAATAAAAGTGAAGCTTCAGGGAGACGAGCCCAGAGGGGAACTGCTGAAGCTGCAGGGACAAACGCTTCTGTATGTACAACCCTACGTGTTCATGTGGACTCTTCAGGACGAAGCTCCGCCCACACAGTATAACCACAGCGCTTTCTGTAACGCCACTCTCTATGAACTCTATTTATGGACTTTTTTTCTTTTTTGTACTTATTGAGTGGGTTTGTTGACTCTCAGAGAATGATGTTGAGAATGACGTCTGTGCAGCAGGACCCGGTCGTATTTATGACAGTGCTGAAAGGTGGGCATTCAGAGCCTCCGTACTTCCCTCTCCGTTCACACCTGCAAAGAGATCTGTCACCATCATCATCACCATCATCATCGTCTTAAAGACCCACTCCCTTCAGCTTTCCATCCACTGGTCTTTTGGTTAGGATCAGTGATGGGAATCTTTACTTTTATTTATCAAAAAAAAAACCTCCAACAAGCTATATATAGATATTAAAATTAACTTCACATAAACTGGACATAAAAGGTTTTAAATATCAACTTTTTTTAAGTTATCCTAAATGTTGTTTAAACAAACAAAATAGTTTTAATCACAGTAATAGAGTCGAAAATTAAAATGCAAAACATCAACAAGAATAATTAACAATAATGAAGTAACAATATCTCTCCTGCACTCATTCTTTTTTATTATACTGGATCTTAACCTGAACTTTAACATTGACATTTAGAATGATTAAAACTGCAACAATATAAATAATATTAGGAGAAAAACAAAATTAACACACGAATACCAGTCAGCTACACAATGATTTCGACAACATACTTCACAGTATTTGTGTTCAGTTCTGTGTGAGTTACTGAGCCCTAAAGTCCAGTTTGTCTGGTTTTAATGGAGCTGCTTTTGTCACTGGAACACACAAAAAAAGGATGAGACTTTAGACAGTCAGTCACTGTTTTTGTACATGAGTTTGATGTAAACATTTGTCCATTTCGTTTCGAAGAAACTAAAATTGTGTTGATATTTCCACCCTGAGAATTTGACCTCTACCACTGACACCTCTGGGGCATGCCCCGCCCACTTGACTCCCTAGCCAATCATGATCTCTCCCCACACACACACACACACACACACACACACTGCTTCACATAGAAGACGCATGTGCTAAACCCAAGCGATCGCGGCTGATTAAACCAACACCAATAAACTAAAGTAACGCACCAGGATTTGCATTTAGTAACTAACAGTGTTGTAGCAGGTGTAAAATAATTAGTTTCATTACTCTGTTACTGAACTTCTCACACCGTTAACACAGTTATACTTCAACGGCGTTACTCTCAACACTGATTAGGATTAAGACATTTTTTGCTTCTGCAGTGTGGCAGTACAGTAGGAATCCACGAATATGGAGAACCCCCCTCATCTAAAACACTTCTGATCATGCTTTGTAAAACATTTATTAAAGAAAATGGAAGTATTGCTAAACACAAAGAGTTTCTATTTGATTCAGAACAAAAGACTGTACTGCAGCAACGGCGTACTTTATGACACAGATGAGGAGTGTCTCTCTGTGCCCTAAAATCCTCCTAAAAAATAAACACCTGCTGCAGATGATAATTATCTTCCGCACTTGTGTTCTTCAGCATATCAGTATATTTTTCAGCCGCTTCTGAGTCGGCTGATGCAGGGACATGGACAGAGGGGGGTGGGGGGTGCTCCTATTGCGGACTGAGAAAAAATCAGCAAATAAAGAAACCAAATTACCGGGGAAACACTGCAGTTTATTCAAAATGTATCTTTCCGTTGTGGGCGGGACCAGCGCAGAGTAACCCCGCCCCCTTACCCGTCACCTATGACTGAGAGCTCTTCGTTTACGCACTCTTCTGCTAGCTTACAGCCCCTCACACCCCCAACTTAACATCACCGGTGCAACAAAAATGATGGAGCTTTCTAGCCGTACAGTTTTAATCCAGATGCAGCTCAGACGAGCTTGCAAAAGGATTCATACCCTATTTTCTCACATTATGACCACAAACATAAATGTATTTTATTGGAATTTTAGGTGAAAGACCAACTCAAAGTGGCACACAGTTGTGAATTTTTTTATATAGTGTTCAAAAGGCAATTTTGCGCTTAATTTTCCTTATTTATGTCCACTGACATTAGGAAAAATGAATGTTAATAACACCATCTTCATCGGAGTGGGTCTTTAACTCTCCGTACGTGCCATTACAATGATGTCTGCTTTTATTCCTCGTTTTGCAGTCACCAAATACTCATTTACTGTAGCAGGTCTTCTCAGATGCAAGCTATGTCACTGCTGATCCAACAGAAAAGCCTTGACGACATAACAGCCTAAGTGCCAAACATGTTCGTTTTTCCTCCTTTTCACTTTGATATTTATTTATATCGCGATATTTATCTCACTTCCTGCTGTTCAGCCGAGCAGACGGTTCTAATACAGGTGTGTGATTATCTGTGCCAGCACTTAGAATCAAAAGCGCTCATTAAGTGTTTGTTTTTTCATATGTATACCTGACAAACCACACCTTTTCTTTCCAACTTTTAGTTGTTGACCTTTCTATCAGCTCTTACGTTGGGGCAGATTGAACTTCAGTTTGATCCGACTATGCACGTGCAGGAAGGAAAGTCTGCTCGGCCCGATGCTGCTAGAGGTAAACGACAACAAAAGGTCAGACCAGATCCATACAGGTGACAGTTGCACCACAACCTGACCCGGAAAATGTGCATTTGATCCTGACAGACGGTGAAACCCCTCGCTGACGGCATACTCACAAATAACCTTAGCTCTAGTCGTAACTTTGGTGTACATTTCTGTAACTGTAAAGTAGCATTTTTTGCTGTTAAAATGCAATACAGGGAAATATTATCTTGCTACACTGACAAATATATCTGTAAGACCGAACGGAACCATGTATTTTGAAGTATCTGCTACAACTTGCTGATTTGCTGCTAGACAACGCACTGAGACGAATAACAGAGGGTCCTGGTAGCGACATCACTTTATGATAATGTACCCTTTATTAACGTTAGTTCATGCAGAATTAAGCATTATTTAAAGAACTCTTAAATTAATTAAATAAGTATCCATTAATTAGCATTAATAAAGGGTGCTCTACTCTAAAGTGTTAGTAACTGGATTGACAGCAGAGAGTAAACTCCCAACTCCCGCTCACTCCACCTCTGCTGCAGGAATCCTGGAACTGTTCCGGCTTTATCACACGGAAATAAGAATGATTTTGTTAATACTGCGAGTTGTATATTCTTTTGTACAAAGGGATTTCTTGGACATTTTTAGACTTGTATTAATTTTACTCACTGGAGAAAAAAAAAAACATCTTTTTTTTTGGATTCTTGTAACCACTGTGTTTTCAAGCTTTTTGTAAATGATAGGGAAAATGCCAGTTATTTAATAGTTCTCTTTCATCTTGTGAAATCCTGGTCACATATAGCTGTTGTAAAGTTAACAAAAAAAGAGATATTTATAAAGTTTTTTTTTTTTTTTTTTTT